>NC_140999.1:80189599-80223804 GCF_052327205.1 Somniosus microcephalus | reverse complement strand
GAACTGAATGGATTGGTCAATCGTCAAGTCACTCAAATGTAGGATGGCCCACCTGCATGTGCAATGAACCCGCCCCCTGATGCAGCGATTGGTCAACCGTTGTTCAACTGTCAGGTCGCTCGACTGTACGATTGGTCAACCTTCACGTCACTCAATGCTAATGAGCAAATGAGCAGAATTTTTCCCATTTAATGAGCGGAATTTTGAACGTTTTTCGGGTACCGTGGGCACAATTTTTGTCTGACGGAAAAGTAAATATGCTTATGACCGTTCCGGAATTGTGAGCTTTCTTTTGATGCAACACACGTGTAGGTACGCTCTATAACTTTCGAATGTCTAGAGGACAGACAGACAGATGAACTGACAGACAGAAGAGCAATCTATATACATACTTGCTGGGGGGCCCGGCGTTGCCAAGGCTTTTTGTAAAACGGCAGTTTACAGGGCCGCGCCGTTTAAGGCCGGCCGCTGCCGCTCCCCCGCTCTGTGTCTCAGGTCGAGCGGTTGTGAGGCCCGGCCTGAGTGACTCCAACTCACCTAGCACACTTTGGGGGTTTGTTATGCTCGTGCTGTCGCTGTCGGTATTAAAAAAAATGGCAGCGATGTTTCGGGAGGCTGCAGGATTAGGCCCGCCCACACATGGAATGAAACGCCCCCCGTGATGCAAGAGAGAGAGAGAGAGAGGGAAGGAGAGAGAGACAGAGAGAGGGAAGGAGAGAGAGACACAGAGAGGGAAGGAGAGAGACACAGACAGAGACAGAGAAGGAAGGAGAGAGAGAGGCTGGGGAGAGAGAGAGACGGGGAGAGAGAAAGAGAAAAGAGAGAGAGAGACTGGGGGGAGAGAGAGGAGAGAGACTGGGGAAAGAGAGACTGGGGGAGAGAGAGAGAGAGACCAGGGGGGAGAGAGAGAGAGACTGGGGGAGAGAGAGAGTGACTGAGGGGGGAGAGAGAGTGAGAGACGGGGAGAGAGAGAGAGGGAGAGACTGGGGGAGAGAGAGAGAGAGAGTGAGGGGGAGAGAGAGAGAGATGGGGGAGAGAGAGAGTAGAGAGACTGGGGAGAGAGAGAGGAGAGAGACTGGGGAGAGAGAGAGAGAAAGGGGAGATAGAGAGAGAGAGACTGGGGGAGAGAGAGAGAGACTGGGGGAGAGAGACGGGGAGAGAGAGAGAGACAGGGGGAGAGAGAGAGAGAGATGGGGGAAGGGAGAGAGAGATTGGGGAGATAGAGAGAGAGAGCAACAGAGAGACTGGGGGGCAGAGAGAGAGACCGGGGGGTGGAGGGAGGAGAGAGAGAGACTGAGGGGAGAGAGAGAGAGAGAGACTTGGGGGGAGAGGGAGAGAGTGGAGGGAGAGGGAGAGAGTGGAGGGAGAGGGAGAGAGTGGGGGAGAGAGAGAGAGAGTGGGGGAGAGAGAGACAGAGACTGGGGGGAGAGAGAGACTGGAGGAGAGAGAGAGAGAGACTGGGGGAGAGAGAGAGACTGGGGAGAGAGAGAGAGACTGGGGGAGAGAGAGAGACTGGGGGGAGAGAGACTGGGGGGAGAGAGAGAGTGGGGAGAGAGAGAGAGACTGGGGGAGAGAGAGAGAGACTGGGGGAGAGAGAGAGAGACTGGGGGAGAGAGAGAGAGCGACTGAGGGGGGAGAGAGAGAGAGACGGGGAGAGAGAGAGAGAGAGAGACTGAGGGGGAGAGAGAGAGCGACTCAGGGGGAGAGAGAGAGACTGGGGGAGAGAGAGAGAGAGACGGGAGAGAGAGAGAGTGAGTAGAGAGACTGGGGGGAGAGAGAGGAGAGAGACTGGGGAGAGAGAGAGAGAGAGACTGGCGAGAGAGAGGAGAGAGACTGGGGAGAGAGAGAGAGACTGGGGGAGAGAGAGAGAGAGACGGGAAGCGAGAGAGAGATTGGGAGGAGAGAGAGAGAGACTGGAGGAGGGAGAGACTGGAGGAGAGAGAGAGAGAGACTGGGAGAGAGAGACTGGAGGAGGGAGAGTCTGGAGGAGAGCGAGAGACTGGGAGACTGGGGGGAGAGAGAGACTGGGAGATAGAGAGAGAGAGAGAGAGAGAGAGAGAGAGAGAGACTGAGGGGGGAGAGAGAGACTGGGGAGAGAGAGAGAGACTGGGGAGATAGAGAGAGAGAGAGCGAGAGAGAGACTGGGGGGGAGAGAGAGAGACCGGGGGTGGGGGGGAGAGAGAGACTGAGGAGGAGAGATAATGAGACTGGGGGAGAGAGAAGGGGAGAGAGAGAAAGACTGGGGGAGAGAGAGAGAGAGAGAGATGGGGAAGGGAGAGAGAGACTGGGGAGAGAGAGAGAGACTGGGGAGATAGAGAGAGAGAGAGCGAGAGAGAGACTGGGGGGGAGAGAGAGAGACCGGGGGTGGGGGGGAGAGAGAGACTGAGGGGAGAGAGAGAGAGATGGGGGAGAGAGAGAGACTTGGGGGGAGAGGGAGAGCGTGGAGGGAGAGGGAGAAAGTGGGGAGAGAGAGAGAGACTGGGGGGAGAGGCAGAGAGTGGGGGAGAGAGAGACTGGGGGAGAGATTGACTGGGGAGAGAGAGGCTGGAGGGGAGAGAGACTGGGGGAGAGAGAGAGAGAGACTGGGCGAGAGAGAGAGAGACTGGGGGAGAGAGAGAGAGTGACTGGGGGAGAGAGTGAGAGACTGGGACAGAGAGAGAGACTGGGGGAGAGAGAGAGAGCGACTGAGGGGGGAGAGAGAAAGATGGGGAGAGAGAGAGAGGCTGGGGAGATAGAGAGAGAGAGACTGAGGGGGGAGAGAGAGAGACTGGGGGAGAGAGAGAGAGACGGGAGAGAGGGAGAGTAGAGAGACTGGGGGGAGAGAGAGGAGAGAGATTGGGGAGAGAGAGAGACTGGGGGAGAGAGAGGAGAGAGACTGGGGAGAGAGAGAGAGAGACAGACTTAGCGAACATAGCCTAGCGATCGAAAAAGGCAGACACAGGCAGACCAGGCTGCCAAGAGAGGACAGGATATGCTCTCACTGCAGTCAAGGAGTAGTGGAGACAGAGATGCACTTCCTCACAGCCTGTGGAAAATATCAGGGCATCAGGGAGAATTTCTACCAAAAATTCTCACAAATATGCCCTGAATTCAGAAATCTGAATGACGACCAAAAACTCCCATACCTACTGGGGGAGGAGAGAAGCAGTGTAGCACTGGCGGCACACTATGTTACAGCTTGCCATGAACAGAGGGACAACCAGTAAACCTAAGAAAAGAGTATATATAAATAATGCGAATGTATATTTATACACTCAGGGATATACCTGTTTATACACTGTATGAATGGAACTGCGTTTATGTGTTCAACCATAAATGTATTTTGATGCTTTGGCAACATAAGATGTACCTTATCATGCCAATAAAGCGATTTGAATTGAATTGAATTGAATTGACTGGGGGAGAGAGACGGGGAGAGAGAGAGAGACTGGGGGAGAGAGTGAGAGAGAGAGACGGGGAAGGGAGAGAGAGAGATAGAGAGACTGGGAGACAGAGAGAGAGATAGAGAGAGATGGGGAGTGAGAGAGAGATTGGGGGAGAGAGAGAGAGAGACTGGAGGAGGGAGAGACTGGAGGCGAGAGAGAGACGGAGAGAGAGACTGGGAGAGACTGGAGGAGAGAGAGTCTGGAGGAGAGAGAGAGACTGGGGAGAGAGAGAGACTGGGAGATAGAGAGAGAGACTGAGGGGGGAGAGAGAGAGAGATGGGGAGAGAGAGAGAAACTGGGGGAGAGAGACAGAGAGAGACTGGGGGAAGAGATAAAGAGACTGGGAGACAGAGAGAGAGATAAAGAGACAGGGAGAGAGAGAGAGATTGGGGGGAGAGAGAGGGAGAGGGCTACAAAATCAGTATCGCCCCATTTGGAGAGGGAAGGAGAGACAGAGTGAGAGAGGGAAGGAGAGAGATAGAGAGACGGAAGGAGAGAGAGAGGGAAGGAGAGAGAGAGAGGGAAGGAGAGAGAGACAGAGGGAAGGAGAGAGAGACAGACAGAGACAGAGAGGGAAGGAGAGAGAGAGACTGGGGAGAGAGAGAGAGACGGGGAGAGAGAAAGAGTAGAGAGACTGGGGGGAGAGAAGGAGAGAGAGAGAGAGATGGGGAGATAGAGAGAGAGAGAGAGAGAGACTGGGGAGATAGAGAGAGAGACTGAGGGGGGAGAGAGAGAGCGAGAGAGAGACTGGGGGGGAGAGAGAGAGACCGGGGGTGGGGAGAGAGAGAGAGACTGAGGGGAGAGACAATACAACATGTCTGATTACCTGACCTGGGTAAATGATAGCAAACTGAGAACAACCTTGACAATGTACAGACTTAATGAACATAGCCTGGCGATCGAAAAAGGTAGACACAGGCAGACCCGGCTACCAAGAGAGGACAGGATATTCTCTCACTGCAGTCAGGGAGTGGTGGAGACAGAGATGCACTTCCTCACAGCTTGTAGAAAATATCAGGGCATAAGGGAGAATTTCTACCCAAAATTCACAAAAATATGCCCGGAATTCAGAAATTTGAATGACGACCAAAAACTCCCATACCTACTAGGGGAAGAGAGAAATTGTGTAACCTTAGCGGCACACTACATTACAGCTTGCCATAAACAGAGGGACAACCACTAAATATAAGAAAAGAGTATATACAAATTATATGAATGTATATTTATACACTCAGGGATATATCTGTTTGTACACTGTATGGATAGATCTGTATTTTTGTGTAAAACCATGAATGATTTTCGATGCTTTGGCAACATAAGATGTACCTTGTCATGCCAATAAAGCGATTTGAATTGAATTGAAAATTGAATTGAGAGAGAGGGAAGGAGAGAGAGAGAGAGAGACTGCGGGGAGAGGGAGAGCATGGAGGGAGAGGGAGAGAGTGGGGGAGAGAGAGAGAGAGACTGGGGGGAGAGAGAGACTGGGGGAGAGAGAGACTGGAGGGGAGAGAGAGAGAGACTGGGGGAGAGAGAGACTGGGGGAGAGGGAGAGAGTGACGGGGGAGAGAGAGAGAGACTGGGAGAGAGAGAGAGACTGGGGGAGAGAGAGAGCGACTGAGGGGGGAGAGAGAGAGACGGGGAGAGAGAAAGCGAGAGAGACTGGGGAGATAGAGAGAGAGACTGAGGGGGAGAGAGAGAGACTGGGGAGGAGAGACAGTGAGACGGGAGAGAGTGAGAGTAGAGAGACTGGGGGGGAGAGACGAGAGAGACTGGGGAGAGAGAGAGACTGGGGGAGAGAGACGGGGAGACCGAGAGCGAGACTGGGGGAGAGAGAGAGAGAGAGAGACGGGGAAGGGAGAGAGAGACTGGGGAGAGAGAGAGATAGAGAGATTGGGAGACAGAGAGAGAGAGATAGAGAGACGGGGAGTGAGAGAGAGATTGGGGGAGAGAGGCTGGAGGAGGGAGGGACTGGAGGAGAGAGACTGGGAGACTGGGGGAGAGAGAGAGACTGGGAGATAGAGAGAAAGAGAGAGAGAGAGACTGAGGGGGGAGAGAGAGAGAGACGGGGAGAGAGAGAGAGACTGGGGAGATAGAGAGAGAGTGAGAGAGAGACTGGGGGGCAGAGAGAGAGACCGGGGGGGGTGGGGGGGAGAGAGAGAGAGACTGAGGGGAGAGGGAGAGCGTGGAGGGAGAGGGAAAGAGTGGGGGAGAGAGAGAGACTGGGGGGGAGAGGGAGTGAGTGGGGGAGAGAGAGAGAGACTGGGGGGAGAGAGAGGCTGGAGGGGAGAGAGAGAGACTGGGGGAGAGAGATTGGGCGAGAGAGACTGGGGGAGAGAGAGAGAGTGACTGGGGGAGAGAGAGAGACTGGGAGAGAGAGAGAGACTGGGGGGAAAGAGAGAGCGACTGAGGGGAGAGAGAGAGACGGGGAGAGAGAGAGAGAGAGACTGGGGAGATAGAGAGAGAGAGACTGAGGGGGGAGAGAGAGAGACTGGGGGAGAGAGAGAGAGATGGGAGAGAGAGAGAGTAGAGAGACTGGGGGAGAGAGAGGAGAGAGACTGGGGAGAGAGAGAGACTGGGGGAGAGGGAGGAGTGAGACTAGGGAAAGAGAGAGACTGGGGGAGAGAGAAGGGGAGAGAGAGAGAGACTGGGGGAGAGAGAGAGAGACGGGGAATGGAGAGAGAGACTGGGGAGAGAGAGAAATAGAGAGAATGGGAGACAGAGAGAGAGAGAGAGAGAGACGGGGAGCAAGAGAGAGATTGGGGGGAGAGAGAGAGAGACTGGAGGAGGGAGAGACTGGAGGAGAGAGAGAGACGGAGAGAGAGAGAGACTGGGAGAGAGAGACTGGAGGAGAGAGAGTCTGGAGGAGAGAGACTGGGAGACTGGGGGAGAGAGAGAGAGACTGGGAGATAGAGAGAAAGAGAGAGAGAGAGACTGAGGGGGGAGAGAGAGAGAAACTGGGGGAGAGAGAGAGAGAGAGACTGGGGGAAGAGATGGAGATTTTGAAAACCTCTACAAAGACATCCCAATAAACAAAACAAACCCAAGTCAACATCAGGTCACAGAAAAACTCCACACATTAGAAGCAACAATTAAAGACAACCAAAACCCTCTAGACTCCCCAATCACATGGAAAGAACTGGCCACAAAAACAAAATCTCTCCACCTAAAGAAAGCCTGTGGCCCAGACAACATCAAAAATGAAATGCTAAAGTTCAGCAATATGGAGATGCAGGGTGCGATACTCAAACTATTCAACATCATATTACGCTCAGGCTGTTTTCCCGATATCTGGTGCCAAGGACTAATCTCCCCCATATATAAAAGTGGAAACAAATCAGACCCAAATAACTACCGCGGCATCTGTGTCAACAGTTGTCTAGGGAAGTTATTCTGCAGTATTCTAAATAGTAGATTACTTGATTTTCTTAACAAACATAATATCCTCAGAAAAAACCAAATAGGCTTTCTTCCAAAACACCGCACCGCCGACCATATCTATACCCTTCACACCCTCATTGAAAAACATAAACACCAAACAAAAAATGGGAAAATATTCGCCTGTTTCATCGACTTCAAGAAAGCCTTTGACTCTATATGGCACGAAGGGCTCTATTATAAACTTCTTCAGTGTGGAATAGGGGGCAAAGTCTATGACCTTATTAAATCAATGTATCTGAAAAACAAATGCGGGGTCAAAATTGGAGACAAACGCACCGATTTCTTCACCCAGAGAAGAGGCGTCCGGCAGGGCTGCAATTTGAGCCCGACCCTGTTCAACATATACATAAATGAATTAGCAGACATGCTGGAGCAAAGCGAGTCACCAGGTCTCCGTCTCCTGGATGGAGAAGTGAAGTCCCTGTTCTATGCGGACGACCTGGTTCTGCTGTCTCCCACAGAACAGGGATTACAGCAACAACTAGACCTACTCGACAAATACTGCCAAAATTGGGCTCTAACAGTAAATCTAAAGAAAACCAACATCATGATTTTTCAGAAAAGACCCAGATGTCAGGAAAACAAATACCAGTTTACCCTCAGTGATACCACTATAGGACACACTATGAGCTACACCTACCTTGGTCTAACTATTACAGCATCAGGGAGCTTCAGCATAGCAGTGAATGCACTAAAAGAAAAAGCCCGAAGAGCCCTATATGCAATAAAAAGAAAATTCTACAACATCCAAATCCCAATCAAAATCTGGCTCAAAATTTTTGACAGCATAATCCTGCCCATTGCACTGTACGGTAGTGAAGTATGGGGCCCGCTAAATCACCAAAGCTACACTAAATGGGAAAAACACACAATAGAAGCCCTACATGCAGAATTCTGCCGAAGCATCCTTCGCACCCAAAGAAAAACGCCAACAAATGCATGCAGAGCCGAACTAGGCAGATACCCACTGATAATAAACATCCAAAAACGAGCACTAAACTTCCTAAATCACCTCAAATCTAGCTCCCCAGACACCCTTCATTTCAAAGCCTTTCAGACCCAAGAGCTAAACCCAGAAAAGAGTCCCCTGAGTCAGCTGCTACTGAAACTAAGTACTCAGCCGGACCCTGACCAGCCCCAGACCAACACAGCCGTCCAAACACCAATCCGAGTGAACCAAATCATTAAAAAATGCAAAGAAACCTACCTGGAACATTGGAACAAAATAACCGAAAGCCAAAGCAGATTAGAATGTTACCGGGCCCTAAAAAGAGAATATAAACTGGCAGACTACCTCACGACCATCAGAGACACAAAACAGAGACAGACCCTCACCAGGTACAGACTAAGCGACCACCAACTGGAAATTGAAAAAGGCAGATACAAGAAATCCTGGCAGCCTAGAGAGAATAGAATATGCGATCAATGTCTGGCTGGCGAGGTTGAAACAGAAATGCATTTCCTCCTAAAATGCGAAAAATTCAACACATCAAGAAACATATTATTCAACAAGCTAAGCCAAACAACCCCAGATTTCAAGGAATTGGATGATCTGTCAAAATTGAGATTAGTCCTAGGAGAAGGAGACAGACCATACCTTGGGGCTAAATATGTAACAACATGTCACAACCTGAGGACTGTTTAAAAGTAAGACTGTTTAAAATTAATATTGAACGTACCAAATTAAGTAGAAAGACTGTTTAAAATTAATATTGTTTAAAAGTAATATTGTATATACCCAACAAATGTCAAATCGATTGACACCTACAGAATGTTGGAAAACTGTACCTTTTTGCAATGTAAGCTTTGGCAATATGGTTCTCTGTAAACTTTCATGCCAATAAAGCATTTGAACTGAACTGAACTGAACTGAGAGAGACTGGGAGATAGAGAGAGAGAGAGAGAGAGAGAGACTGAGGGGGGAGAGAAGGAGAGACGGGGAGAGAGAGAGAAACTGGGGGAGAAAGAGAAAGAGAGACTGGGGGAAGAGATAGAGAGACTGGGAGACAGAGAGAGAGAGACTGGTAGACAGAGAGAGATAAAGGGACGGGGAGAGAGAGAGAGATTGGGGGGAGAGAGAGGGAGAGGGCTAGAAATTTGGTATTGCCCCATTTGCAGAGGGAAGGAGAGAGAGACAGAGAGAGCGAGGGAAGGAGAGAGAGAGAGAGGGAAGGAGAGAGAGACAGAGAGAGGGAAGGAGAGAGAGACAGAGAGAGAGAGGGAAGCCATTGCTGGAGTTGAGCTGCTAAGTTTTAATGTTTTTTACTGTTTAAAGTGGGGAAAAAAGTTACATTTCAAGTTTTAAGAGGTATAAATTCTAGCTAAGTTAGTTCAGTTTAGTTTAGTTTAGTCTAGTTTAAGTTTAAGGTTAGTTTAACTTAGTTTAAGCACAGAAAGAAAAGAAGAAAAAGACCGCAAAAAAAAGCGCCAAAGACGGGACCCGAAAAAAAATAAAAACCAGAGGAAAGCAGAAAACAGAAAGAAAACCCAAAGCAAAAAGACAGAAGAAGGAGAGGAATATACAGTCCAAGGAAGAATCCGAACTGCGGCCGCACGGGGCCAGAACAACAGCCAGAGTGCAAGGTCTAAACGGAGGCCGCACGGGGCCAGAACGGAGGTCGGAGCACGAGGTCTAAACGGAGGCAGCACGGGGCCAGAACAGCAGCCGGAGCGCGACTCCTCAATGGAGGCCGCACGGGGCCAGAACGGAGGTCGGAGCGCGAGTCCTGAATGGCGGCCAGAACACAGGACCGTAAACCAGGGAAAGGCCAGAGGAGCCGGGCCGAGACACAGGCCTGGAGACCTCTGAGGGAGAGGGGAGCAGCCCGAAGGCACCGTGAGGCAGCGGCTCCCAGACGCAGACAGTGAGTACGGGTCCTGGGGAGGGAGCCTGAAGCCAGGGAAAGGCCCGAGGAGCCGGGCCAAGACAGAGGCTCAGAGACCTCTGAGGGGGAGGGGAGCAGCCGGGAGACACCGGGAAACAGCAAATCGCAGAGGCAGACCAGGACAGTGAGTACGGGGCCTGGGGAGGGCCTGGAGAGTGAGCGAGTCCAGGGCCTGGGAAAGTTCACGAGCCGGGAGAGGGGAACACCAAACCCGGGGCCCCAGAAAAGCTTATTCTAAGGTCAACAATAATTTCTACCTCTACAATACTAAAAATGAGCGAATTGCAGCAGCTCCCGAGGCACACTGAGAGCAAACTCTTCCAGATTCCCCCCAACACCAAAAAAAATGCTAAAAAATCGCTCAAGCAAGACCAGCTGAGAGCAAAACCAGAAACTCTTTTTGCTGACTGGTACAGCACTGGGAAAAAGTGTAATCTCATTTTTTACTCAGATCAGTCAGCGGCTTGGATCACAGCAATAAAATCACACTATACCAGGGTTAAGCAGGAAAGAACCGCTAATGGGTCCAAACTGAAAATTAAGAAACCAGGGGACCCGGACAGTGCAACCACGACTGACAACATGTACAATAACGGAACAATATTGGTGCAAGACAACCTCGACGACTTTGAACCGGCCTTCAAGACACTGAAAGAAATAACTGAGAGGGGAAGGAACAGCCCCAGAGTGGCTAACAGGGAAAAAGTGACCCCCACCATTGACAACTCACCAGGAGTAAATCAGCCTGGTCAGGAGGTGAACGAGCCACACAGTTCTAACCAGACACACACCCCGGGGCCCCACAGCTACATGGTACAGTTGACCAACCCCAGCGTAATTACCAGGGAGGAAGCCACACATACTCCCCCTACCACTTCCCGCTCACCAAGAGAAGAGCAGCCTAGCCAGGAAGTGAGTGAGCCCTCCAGCGCCGACCGGACACACACCCTGGGATCACACAGCCAGATACAACTAAAGGATAGATTTAACCAGTTGGAGACAGAGCTAGTTAAACTTAGAGAGGAGGTCCTTAAACTGAAACATGAACAAAAGCAAGAGAGGGAGAGAAACAGGAGAGAGCTGAATCTACTTGGGAATCAGGTGAAAGAGCTGCAGAAAAACAAAGAGAGCCATAGGGGAGAGATAGCACCATTAGACCAGCAGCCAGAGGCTAGAGATAAGACAATACAGAGCCCGACTGAACAGCTGCACTCCCACACTGAACAACAGCAGCAGACACACAATACAGGGGGTGCCACACAGACCGACCAGCATACTGAAGCACAGTCTTCCCCCACCACTGTGGAACCACAAGTGAGCCGCTCACAAGAGGAGCGCACACACCAGACACGACCACCCCAGTCCAACACACCACCTATGAGTCCAGGCGAAAGCCACCAGACAGTAAACACCAACAAGGCTGACATCGTAATACTCATAGACTCAAATGGGATATTTCTATGGGAGAAAAAGCTCTTCCCTAGACATATAGTAAAAAAGATCCGGTGCCCAACAACAGACAGAGCCCTGGAATGGCTGACCAAAACCCGATTAGGCTCCCCCCAACACATAATAACACACACTGGCACAAATGACCTAAAGGCCCAGCAGAAAGGGGTAGCAACATCGCTCAGAGCAGTGATTGAGAAGGCAAGCAATACATTCCCAAACACTGGAATCACTGTTTCCACAATATTGCCGAGAACAGGCTTTAACAACAAAACAATTCATGAGATAAATGCCAGCATAGCAAGAGACTGTGAATTAAAACACAACGTGCAGCTGGCCCAACACACCACCCTCAATGTGGAATGTCTTCACGACCGTGTCCATATCCACAGGAAACGAATATCGATCTTTGCTAAAGCCCTGAAGGACGTCGCTTTTAACCGGGTCCATACACAGACTCCAGGAGGACCCCCCCCCCCCCGACCACCAGAGATCAGCGGGGTACATACCAGGACTGCTACAGAGACCACCACCACACCAACCGGGACCAGAAAGGATCCCCATACACAACAACAATATCAGACCTGCACCACTCCTGGCCTACATGGGAACAGGACCGCCCCCAGCCAGACAGAGGGAGAGATGCACAGGGCATACGCAATACATCAGGCAGAGACAATCCATTAAGAGACACTCGGCAGACGTGCAGCAGCCTTATGGATCAGAAAATGAAAAAAAAAAAATTAAGGACTAGTTACTAGAAAGAGTTGGAACCAAGTAGTATTAGCATTTATAGACAATTGAGATGATCTTTTTTTCCCCCATTTAGACACGACAAACACATATCATTCTTTAACCTTTCATAGTAAAAGGTCAAACTTAACATGAAATCCTTATATATTTCGACCTGGAATATCCAAGGTCTACGCTCTTCAGTGCTCGATGTGAAGAGTAGGACCCCAGAGTTCATAGATGAAACTAAAGATCTGGATATTATCATTTCATAGGAAACTTGGTATAGAGGAGAAGGACACACTGGCCGTCCCCAAGGGTACACAGAGCTGGTGGTCCCCTCCAATAAATTGCCAGGAGTAACCCAAGGCAGAGACTCTGGAGGCATACTGATTTGGTTTAAAACAGAGCTTAAGAATTGCATCAAATTTATAAAAAAGAGCGAAAACCACATGTGGCTCAAAATTGAGAGGGGGATTATCTCTAACACTCAAGATGTTTTCATTTGCGCACTCTATATCCCCCCAATGGAATCCCCGTACTTTAAAGAGGACACCTTCTCCAATATTGAGAGGGAGATTATCCAATTCCAGGCCCAGGGGAACGTGTTGATCTGTGGTGACCTCAATTCAAGAACTGGCGAAGAACCAGACTTCACCAATAATCAGGGAAACAATTACATATTCAGGAATAATCACTTCGATACCCCTTCCCATCCATACAGGCATAACTGTGACAAACAGACAAATACTAACGGAAAACAGCTCCTGCAGCTCTGTCGAAGCCTGGGTCTGTACATTGTCAATGGTAGGTTCATGGGAGACCTCCTAGGAAGATCGACCTATTGCTCAGCACCGTAGACTATATGATTACGGATTTGGACCCATCCTCTTTCAGATCATTCACAGTCAAACCACAAACAACACTGTCAGACCACAGTCAAATTACTATGTATCTTAAAAAGACAGAAACAACCAACACAGAAACACAACCCAGTAAGCTGTACAACACCAAAAAATCAGACAGATGGGCCAAAAACAGCACGGAAAAATACTAGAAAGCAATTAGCAATCAATCAACTCAACCTCTCTTGGACACCTTTCTGGAAAACATATACACTCACAATAAAGAAGGCATAAACTGGGCAGTGAATAACCTAAATAATATTTTTGATAATTTGGCAACAACCTCAAACTTGAAAGTTCGCAAGAACAAACCCAAAACAAAAAGCTATGAAAAATGGTTTGACCCAGATTGCCATAACATGAGGAAAAAACTTAGAAAAATATCATACCAAAAACACAGACAGCCAGAAAACGAGGAATTACGCCTTACTTATTGTCAGACACAAACACAATACAGAAACACACTCAGAACCAAAAAAGAGCAGTATATTAAGAATACAATCAGCTCCATTGAGGAATCCATTGATTCCAATTGTTTCTGGGACAACTGGAATACATTACACAAAAACAACACGACGAATTGGCAATTCAAAATGGAGACACTTGGGAAAACCATTTTGAAAAATTATACCAGAAAAACACACTACGGCCAGAGCAACACCTAATATGCAAAAAACTGGAAAAGATCGAAATGGCCATAAAAGATAACCCAAACCCGCTAGACTCCATAATAACAGAAAAAGAACTTTTTGAAAAACTCAAGGACCTGCGACCAGGAAAAGCTTGCGGTGCAGACGGCATACTAACCAAGATGATTAAACACACAGACGATAAAATGAAACTGGCTATCCTAAAACTCTTCAACTTGGTTCTGAGTGTTGGTTACTTCCCTGATATCTGGAACAAAGGACTCATAACGCCCATATACAAAAGTGGGGACAAAGTCGACCCAAATAACTATCGAGGCATCTGTGTAAACAGTAACCTGGGGAAGGTTTTCTGTAGTATCATAAACAAAAGACTTATAAACTTCCTTGAGGAGCACAATCTCTTGAGTAAAAGACAAATTGGATTCCTACCAAACTATAGAACATCAGATCATTTCTTCACCCTACAGACCCTATTTGACAAACATGTTCATCAAAACAAAAGCAACATTTTTGCCTGCTTTATATATTTCCAGAAGGCTTTCGATTCCATCTGGCACAACGGTCTATTCTTGAAACTTATTGCAAGTAGTGTAGGGGGGAAAACATATGATGTAATTAAATCAATGTATACAAACAATAAATGTGCAATTAAAATTGGAGACAAACAAAAAAATACTTCCCACAGGGGCGTAGTGTGACGCACAGCTCGCCCATCTCAATGACACTCTTTAATATTTACATAAATGAATTGGCAAAACTACTTGAACAATCTACAGCACCCGGCCTCACCCTATATGAATCCAGGGTTAAATTCCTCCTCTATGCAGGTGACCTGGTTCTGCTGTCACCAACTAAGGAGGGTCTACAGCAGAACCTGGATCTGCTGGAGTCGTTCTGCCAGACCTGGGCCCTGACAATAAATCCCCAAAAAACCAAAGTCCTTGTGTTCCAGCAAAGATCCAGACATCAGGGGCCCAAAATAAATTTCATACTACGAGCAACCAAAATGGAACAAAGCACTAACTACACATACTTGGGCTTAAAAATCAGTTCTACCGGAAATTTTCATCTGGCTGTGAATGAACTGAAAGAGAAAGCAAGAAGAGCTTTCTATGCCATTAAAAAATCAATCCAAATAGAAATCCCAATTAGCATTTGGCTCAAAATTTTTAAATCAGTAATTGAACCAATTGCACTCTATGGCAGTGAGATGTGGGGACCGCTAACACAAAAAGAATTTGCAAAATGGGACAAACACCCAATTGAGATCCTACATGCAGAATTCTGTAAAAGTGTCCTCCGGAGGCAAAGGAAAACCGTAAACAATGCATACAGGGCAGAACTAGGCCAATTTCCATTAATAATCACTATCCAAAAAGGAGCCACCAGATTTTGGAAACACCTAAAAATGAGCAACCCCCACTGCTATCATTACAAAGCCCTGAAATGCCAAGAGAGGACCATAAAGAAGAATACCCTCAGTCAACTAGTCCTGGGACTCAGTGAAGGAACTACTAACACTGCTAACAATAACCAGCCCCAGGACAGTGACAGCGTAACACAAAGAATTCGACCAAACACAATCGTCACTAAGCAGAAGGAAAAATATCTGTCATATTGGGCAGAAACAACAAAAACCCAAAACAAATTCAATTGCTACTTGGCCCTAAACAGACAATAGAACATGGCTGAATGCCTGACCATGGTAAAGGATAGCAAACTGAGAAAAACCTTGACAATGTACAGACTTAGTGAACATAGCCTGGCGATCGAAAAAGGTAGACACAGGCAGACCCGGCTACCAAGAGAGGACAGGATATTCTCTCACTGCAGTCAGGGAGTGGGGGAGACAGAGATGCACTTCCTCACAGCTTGCAGAAAATATCAGGGCATAAGGGAGAATTTCTACCCAAAATTCACAAAAATATGCCCGGAATTCAGAAATTTGAATGACGACCAAAAACTCCCGTACCTGCTAGGGGAAGAGAGAAATTGTGTAACCTTAGCGGCACACTATGTTACAGCTTGCCATAAACAGAGGGACAACAACTAAATATAAGAAAAGAGTAGAAACAAATTATATGAATGTATACTTATACACTCAGTGATATATCTGTTTATACACTATATGGATAGATCTGTATTTCTGTGTTCAACCATGAATGTTTTTCGATGCTTTGGCAACATAAGATGCACCTTTTCATGCCAATAAAGCGATTTGAATTGAATTGAATTGAATTGAATTGAGAGAGAGGGAAGGAGAGAGAGAGAGGGAAGGAGAGAAAGACAGACAGAGACAGAGAGGGAAGGAGAGAGAGAGACTGGGGGGAGAGAGAGAGAGGTGGGGAGAGAGAAAGAGTAGAGAGAGTGGGGGGAGAGGGAGAGAGAGAGATGGGGAGATAGAGAGAGAGACTGAGGGGGGAGAGAGAGAGGGACTGAGGGGGAGAGAGAGAGACTGGGGTAGAGAGAGAGAGAGACAGGGGAGAGAGAGAGAGTAGAGAGACTGGGGGAGAGAGAGGAGAGAGACTGGGGAGAGAGAGACTGGGGGAGAGAGAGAGAGAGACCAGGGGGGAGAGAGAGAGAGACTGGGGGAGAGAGAGAGAGAGACCAGGGGGGAGAGAGAGAGAGAATGGGGGAGAGAGAGAGAGAGAGACGGAGAGAGAGAGAGAGGGAGAGACTGGGGGAGAGAGAGAGAGAGAGAGAGACTGGGTAGATAGAGAGAGAGCGACTGAGGGGGGAGAGAGAGAGCGACTGAGGGGAGAGAGAGAGACAGAGAGGGAAGGAGAGCGAGAGAGAGAAGGAAGGAGAGAGAGAGAGAGAGAGGGAAGGAGAGAAAGAGAAAAACACACTAAGGCCAGAGCAACACCAAATATGCAAAAAACTGGAAAAGCTCGAAATGGCCATAAAAGATAACCCAAACCTGCTAGACTCCATAATAACAGAAAAAGAACTGTTTGAAAAACTCAAGGACCTGCGACCAGGAAAAGCTTGCGGTGCAGACGGCATACTAACCAAGATGATTAAACACACAGACGATAAAATGAAACTGGCTGTCCTAAAACTCTTCAACTTGTTTCTGAGTGTTGGTTACTTCCCTGATATCTGGAACAAAGGACTCATAACGCCCATATACAAAAGTGGGGACAAAGGCGACCCAAATAACTATCGAGGCATCTGTGTAAACAGTAACCTGGGGAAGGTTTTCTGTAGTATCATAAACAAAAGACTTATAATCTTCCTTGAGGAGCACAATGTCTTGAGTAAAAGCCAAATTGGATTCCTACCAAACTGTAGAACATCAGATCATATCTTTACCCTACAGACCCTAATTGACAAACATGTTCATCAAAACAAAAGTAAAAGTTTTGCCTGCTTTATAGATTTCCAGAAGGCTTTCGATTCCATCTGGCACGATGGTCTATTCTTGAAACTTATTGAAAGTGGTGTAGGGGGAAAAACATATGATGTAATTAAATCATTGTATACAAACAATAAATGTGCAATTAAAATTGGAGACAAACAAAAAAATACTTCCCACAGGGGCGTAGTGTGATGCAGGGCTCGCCCATCTCAATGACACTCTTTAATATTTACATAAATGAATTGGCAAAACTACTTGAACAATCTACAGCACCCGGTCTCACCATATATGAATCCAGGGTTAAATTCCTCCTCTATGCAGATGACCTAGTTCTGCTGTCACCAACTAAGGGGGTTCTACAGCAGAACCTGGATCTACTGGAGTCGTTCTGCCAGACCTGGGCCCTGACAATAAATCCACAAAAAACCAAAGTCCTTGTGTTCCAGCAAAGATCCAGACATCAGGGACCCAAAATAAATTTCACACTGGGAACAACCAAAATGGAAGAAACCACTAACGACACATACTTGGGCTTAAAAATCAGTTCTACGGGAAATTTTCATCTGGCTGTGAATGAACTGAAAGAGAAAGCAAGAAGGGCTTTCTATGCCATTAAAAAATCAATCCAAATAGAAATCCCAATTAGCATTTGGCTCAAAATTTTTAAATCAGTAATTGAACCAATTGCACTCTATGGCAGTGAGATGTGGGGACCGCTAACACAACAAGAATTTGCAAAATGGGACAAACACCCAATTGAGATCCTACATGCAGAATTCTGTAAAAGTGTTCTCCGGACGCAAAGGAACACCGTAAACAATGCATGCAGAGCAGAACTAGGCCAATATCCATTAATAATCACTATCCAAAAAAGAGCCACCAGATTTTGGAAACACCTAAAAATGAGCAACCCCCACTGCTATCATTACGAAGCCCTGAAATGCCAAGAGAGGACCATAAAGAAGAATACCCTCAGTCAACTAGTCCTGGGACTCAGTGAAGTAACTACTAACACTACTAACAATAACCAGCCCCAGGACAGTGACAGCATAACACAAAGAATTCGACCCAACACAATCGTCACTAAGCAAAAGGAAAAATATCTGTCATATTGGGCAGAAACAACAAAAACCCAAAACAAACTCAATTGCTACTTGGCCCTAAACAGACAATAGAACATGGCTGAATACCTGACCATGGTAAAGGATAGCAAACTGAGAAAAACCTTGACAATGCGCAGACTTAGTGAACATAGCCTGGCGATCGAAAAAGGTAGACACAGGCAGACCCGGCTACCAAGAGAGGACAGGATATTCTCTCACTGCAGTCAGGGAGTGGGGGAGACAGAGATGCACTTCCTCACAGCTTGCAGAAAATATCAGGGCATAAGGGAGAATTTCTACCCAAAATTCACAAAAATATGCCCGGAATTCAGAAATTTGAATGACGACCAAAAACTCCCATACCTTCTAGGGGAAGAGAGAAATTGTGCAACCTTAGCGGCACACTATGTTACAGCTTGCCATAAACAGAGGGACAACAACTAAATATAAGAAAAGAGTATATACAAATTATATGAATGTATATTTATACACTCAGTGATATATCTGTTTATATACTGTATGGATAGATCTGTATTTATGTGTTCAACCATGAATATTTTACGATGCTTTGGCAACATAAGATGTACCTTGTCATGCCAATAAAGCGATTTGAATTGAATTGAATTGAATTGAATTGAATTGAGAGAGAGGGAAGGAGAGAGAGAGAGGGAGGGAAGGAGAGAGAGACAGACAGAGACAGAGAGGGAATGAGAGAGAGAGACTGGGGGGAGAGAGAGAGAGACGGGGAGAGAGAAAGAGCAGAGAGACTGGGGGCAGAGGGAGCGAGAGAGAGATGGGGAGATAGAGAGAGAGAGAGACGGGGAGATAGAGAGAGAGACTGAGGGGGGAGAGAGAGAGCGACTGAGGGGGAGAGAGAGAGACTGGGGTAGAGAGAGAGGAGAGAGTCTGGGGAGAGAGAGACTGGGGGAGAGAGAGAGAGAGACCAGGGGGGAGAGAGAGAGAGAATGGGGGAGAGAGAGAGAGAGAGATGGAGAGAGAGAGAGAGAGAGGGAGAGACTGGGGGAGAGAGAGAGAGAGAGAGAGATTGGGGAGATAGAGAGAGAGCGACTGAGGGGGGAGAGAGAGAGCGACTGAGGGGAGAGAGAGAGACAGAGAGACAGAGAGGGCAGGAGAGCGAGAGAGAGAAGGAAGGAGAGAGAGAGAGAGAGGGAAGGAGAGAGAGAGAAAAACACACTAAGGCCAGAGCAACACCAAATATGCAAAAAACTGGAAAAGCTCGAAATGGCCATAAAAGATAACACAAACCCGCTAGACTCCATAATAACAGAAAAAGAACTGTTTGAAAAATTCAAGGACCTGCGACCAGGAAAAGCTTGTGGTGCAGACGGCATACTAACCAAGATGATTAAACACACAGACGATAAAATGAAACTGGCTATCCTAAAACTCTTCAACTTGGTTCTGAGTGTTGGTTACTTCCCTGATATCTGGAACAAAGGACTCATAACGCCCATATACAAAAGTGGGGACAAAGTCGACCCAAATAACTATCGAGGCATCTGTGTAAACAGTAACCTGGGGAAGGTTTTCTGTAGTATCATAAACAAAAGACTTATAAACTTCCTTGAGGAGCACAATGTCTTGAGTAAAAGCCAAATTGGATTCCTACCAAACTGTAGAACATCAGATCATATCTTTACCCTACAGACCCTAATTGACAAACATGTTCATCAAAACAAAAGCAAAATCTACACATGCTTTATAGATTTCCAGAAGGCTTTCGATTCCATCTGGCATGACGGTCTATTCCTGAAACTTATCAAAAGCGTGGTAGGGGGAAAAACAGATGATGTATTTAAATCAATGTATACAAACAATAAATGTGCAGTTAAAATTGGAGACAAACCAACAAAATACTTCCCACAGGAGCAGGGGGTGACGCAGGGCTCGCCCATCTCACCGACACTCTTTAATATTTACATAAATGAATTGGCAAAACTACTTGAACAATCTACAACACCCGACCTCACCCTATATGAATCCAGGGTTAAATTCCTCCTCTATGCAGATGACCTGGTTCTGCTGTCACCAACTAAGGAGGGTCTACAGCAGAACCTGGATCTGCTGGAGTCGTTCTGCCAGACCTGGGCCCTGACAATAAATCCCCAAAAAACCAAAGTCCTTGTGTTCCAGCAAAGGTCCAGACATCAGGGACCCAAAATAAATTTCACACTAGGAACAACCAAAATTGAACAAACTACTAACTACACATACTTGGGCTTAAAAATCAGTTCTACGGGAAATTTTCATCTGGCTCTGAATGAACTGAAAGAGAAAGCAAGAAGGGCTTTCTATGCCATTAAAAAATCACTCCAGATAGAAATCCCAATTAGCATTTGGCTCAAAATTTTTAAATCAGTAATTGAACCAATTGCACTCTATGGCAGTGAGGTGTGGGGACCGCTAACACAACAAGAATTTGCAAAATGGGACAAACACCCAATTGAGATCCTACATGCAGAATTCTGTAAAAGTATCCTCCGGACTCAAAGGAAAACCATAAACAATGCATGCAGGGCAGAACTAGGCCAATATCCATTAATAATCACTATCCAAAAAAGGGCCACCAAATTTTGGAAACACCTAAAAATGAGCAACCCCCACTGCTATCATTACAAAGCCCTGAAATGCCAAGAGAGGACCATAAAGAAGAATACCCTCAGTCAACTAGTCCTGGGACTCAGTGAAGGAACTACTAACACTACTAACAATAACCAGCCCCAGGACAGTGACAGCGTAACACAAAGAATTGGACCCAACACAATCGTCACTAAGCAAATGGAAAAATATCTGTCATATTGGGCAGAAACAACAAAAACCCAAAACAAACTCAATTGCTACTTGGCCCGAAACAGACAATACAACATGGCTGATTACCTGACCATGGTAAAGGATAGCAAACTGAGAAAAACCTTGACAATGTACAGACTTAGTGAACATAGACTGGCGATCGAAAAAGGTAGACACAGGCAGACCCGGCTACCAAGAGAGGACAGGATATGCTCTCACTGCAGTCAGGGAGTGGTGGAGACAGAGATGCACTTCCTCAAAGCTTTTAGTAAATATCAGGGCATAAGGGAGAAATTCTCCCCAAAATTCACAAAAATATGCCCGAAATTCAGAAATTTGAATGACAACCAAAAACTCCCATACCTACTAGGGGAAGAGAGAAATTGTGTAACCTTAGCGGCACACTATGTTACAGCTTGCCATAAACAGAGGGACAACCACTAAATATAAGAAAAGAATATATACAAATTATATGAATGTATATTTATACTCTCAGGGATATATCTGTTTATACACTGTATGGATAGATCTGTATTTATGTGTTCAACCATGAATGTTTTTCGATGCTTTGGCAACATAAGATGTACCTCATCATGCCAATAAAGCGATTTGAATTGAATTGAATTGAATTGAATTGAATTGAGAGGGAAGGAGAGAGAGAGACTGGGGGGAGAGCGAGAGAGACGGTGAGAGAGAAAGAGTAGAAAGACTGGGGAGAGAGGGAGAGAGAGAGAGACACGGAGATAGAGAGAGAGAGAGAGACTGGGGAGATAGAGAGAGAGAGACTGAGGGGGAGAGAGAGATCGACTGAGGGTGAGAGAGAGAGAGTAGAGAAACTGGGGGAGAGAGAGGAGAGAGACTGAGGAGAGAGAGACTGGGGTGAGGAAATCTACATGATATAAGGGGTTAATTTCAAGTGCTTGCTGGGTAAAATTTTCAGACTTGACACTGGGCAAGTGTCGATGTGTAACTAGAGCTATTGCACGTACTCGGATTACAGCCAAGAACAGATGTCTGCCCACCTAATGAGAATGTAGAAGTGAAATAATGAGTTCCTTTGATGTACCCAGTGACCTGACAACTTGCGACCGTAAGCAAACCTAGCCTCCCAATACATGATTAAGATTAAAGAGGACCTCCGGTTACACGATTCATGCCCTGTTATAGATTAATGGTTGACTTATGTGTCCAGGATCCTTCTGTCAATATGTCATTAATACCTGATGATTAATCTAAAATGTATCCTGATAGAGGAACAAAGGAATGTCAATTAAACTTGTTTGTTACACTGTATAAATATGGAACGCTTACGCTGTATCATTGGAATAGTAGCCTCACCCCTTGAGTAGAGGTGCTGATTCCTCTTGCAAGAAGTGAAATAAAAGGCCTGTCCGTCTGACGAATCCAAGTGTGTATTGAGTCATTACCCAGAGCTAAGAAGTAAGGCACTTCTACAATTTGGAGGTTCCACCGAGATGGCTTGCTGTACCAATTGGTGAGTTAACAGACACCGAGTATGTTGCTCGGTTGGGAAAATCCCATCGGCCGAAGGTGGTGTTTTGCCACATTTTTGGGACTTTCCCTGCCAGAAGCATATCTGCGCATAGTCTGTTTATTCCATTGGACAGTACTGCCATCGGGTAATTGACTCACAAGGTTCGGAGGTTAAACTGCCGTTGTGACTGCTTCCCTTTCAGAAACGGAACAGAGGACCAGCCATGAGGCGCTGACGCCCCGTGAACAGGATCGTGCAGAAAAGGACTGTATAAAGGTACCAGAGAGAGAAGGTTAAGTCAGGAATTTGATTAACTAAGGAGCTAGCAATTTATTGGAAATTGAACTAGCAAGGTTCCAGCTTGCTGAGAGAGAAGGTTAAGTCAGGAATTTGATTAACTAAGGAGCTAGCGATTTACTGGAAATTGAACTAGCAAGGTTCCAGCTTGAAGTTAGTTGGGACAAATTGAAGGCCCTTTTTGCCAAAGATTTGGCTAAAGGGAGTAGGGTAGAGGGAGAGCGAGTGGGTGAAGTTAGCTGGGACAAATTGAAGGCCCTTTTTGCTAAAGATTTGGCTAAAGGGAATAGGGTAAAAGGAGAGAAGAGTGGGCAATTGTCTGAAACACAGTGTCAATGTTTAATGTTTAATGAGAGTGAGTATTTAACTACTTGTTAATATATCAATCAACTTTGCAACTTTGTCCAGTAAGGCTGCATAGGTTGGGGATTTAGTAACACTTTGGTTATTGTTTAACAAGTGTATTGTTTATTGTTATATGTATTAATGTTTAGTCATGTCTGTTCTGTAGAGGCATCCCACGCAGAACATAGAATGTTACGGAATTGTTGTATGTTTTAATAACACTAAAGTATTTAAGCTGCTACAATGGGTTCTAGTAACAGTAAAATGCCTGAAAAAGGCACGCCAGCCGCCTTTATGTTAAAACATTGTGGTCAGTCAGCTATTGACCACTTACCAAATTGGTCCAAATGGACCTCAGGTAGTAATCACCCCTTTCCACCAGATGGAACGTTTAATATAGACAGAATTACTTGTCTTGAGGAATGCCTGCTAGAAAGAGACCCCGGAAGAAAAAGGAATAAGGGTGTGGATTGGTCTGCATTTTGTGATTGGAAAAGAGAAGCCGAAAAAAGAAGGGAGATGAGTGTTATTGCCAGCAAAAGGGGGAGAGAGCAGGAAAAGCAGACAAAGATCCCTCAAGCTCTGCAATGCCCATTAAGTAAAGAGAAGAAATCCCCCATGGTAGACGAAGAAAAGGAGGATAGTGATGATGATTTAGTCCAAGCAACTAGGAGGTTATATCCTCAGTATGAGCCACCACCAGCAGCATTGCCAAAACCCTCCCCACGTCAGTCAGTATCATCACCCCCTCCATATAGAGAGCGGGCTCCTGCCCCCCACTTATCATCACCATGGCCCCATACCAGCCCGGGGGTATCATCTAGAACCCGAAGTAAGGACCCCCGTGGTCCGGATTTAGAGGTGCCCCCCATGGCCCCTCCCTCCCCCGTAGAACTAGAATCACCGGTTTTACCGGTTAGACAGGCTCCCATGAAATTATTTCCGAACCCTCAAGGTAGTAGGCAGAAGGCTGGAAACTATAGACCTGTTAGCCTAACATCTGTGGTTGGTAAAATGTTAGAGTCCATTATTAAGGAGACAGTAACGGGACATTTGGATAAACATAATTTAATAGGGCAAACTCAGCATGGTTTCATGAAGGGGAAGTCATGTTTAACAAATTTGCTTGAGTTCTTTGAGGAAGTAACATACAGGGTGGATAAAGGGGAACCAGTGGACGTAGTGTATTTAGACTTCCAAAAGGCATTTGACAAGGTGCCACACAAAAGATTATTGCTCAAGATAAAAAATCACGGGATTGGGGGTAATATTCTGGCGTGGGTGGAGGATTGGCTCTCTAACAGAAAGCAGAGAGTTGGGATAAATGGTTCGTTCTCAGATTGGCAACCAGTAACTAGTGGCGTTCCGCAGGGGTCAGTGCTGGGTCCCCAACTCTTTACAATCTATATTAATGATTTGGAGGAGGGGACCGAGTGTAACATATCAAAGTTTGCAGATGATACAAAGATGGGATGGAAAGTAGTGAGTGAGGAGGACATAAAAAACCTGCAAAGGGACATAGACAGGCTAAGTAAGTGGGCAGAGATTTGGCAGATGGAATACAATACTGGAAAGTGTGAGGTTATGCACTTTGGCAGGAAAAATCATAGAGCAAGTTATTATCTTAATGGCAAGAAACTGGAAAGTACTGTAGTACAAAGGGATCTGGGGGTCCTGGTGCACGAAACTCAAAAAGTTAGTATGCAGGTGCAGCAAGTGATTAAGAAGGCCAATGGAATGTTGGCTTTTATTGCTAGGGGGTTGGAATATAAAAACAGGGAGGTATTGCTGCAGTTGTACAAGGTATTGGTGAGGCCGCACCTGGAATACTGCATACAGTTTTGGTGTCCATACTTAAGAAAAGACATACTTGCTCTCGAGTCAGTACAAAGAAGGTTCACTCGGTTAATCCCGGGGATGAGGGGGTGGTCATATGAGGAGAGGTTGAGTAGATTGGGACTCTACTCATTGGAGTTCAGAAGAATGAGAGGCGATCTTATTGAAACATATAAGATTGTGAAGGGGCTTGATCGGGTGGATGCGGTGAGGATGTTCCCAATGATGGGTGAAACTAGAACTAGGGGGCATAATCTTAAAATAAGGGGCTGCTCATTCAAAACTGAGATGAGGAGAAACTTCTTCACTCAGAGGGTGGTAGGTTTGTGGAATTTGCTGCCCCAGAAAGCTGTGGAAGCTACATCATTAAATAAATTTAAAACAGAAATAGATAGTTTCCTAGAAGTAAAGGGAATTAAAGGTTACGGGGAGCGGGCAGGAAATTGGACATGAGTCTAGGTTCGGAATGGTCATGGCCCTGTGGGTAGTGGAGTGGGCCCAGGGGCCGTGTAGCCTTGTTCTGCTCCTACTGTGTTCTAATTCTGTTAGATTTCAGGAGATGGTTTTATTCCTGTTCCTGGCTGGGGTGGAGATCGCCTTTACAGAAGGTAAGTACTGTAGAAAATATAGGGACAGAGTGATCTCCTGGAAGAATTTCGATCGCCTAGATGGGTCGGAGAGGAATTTCCCAGATTTTTTTCTCCCAAATTGGCCATTGGGTCTTTATCTGGTTTTTCGCCTCTCCCGGGAGATCACATGGGTTCGGGGGGATGCAGAGTGATAGAAGATTTGAGGTTAGGATCAGATCAGCCATGATCTTATTGAATGGTGGAGCAGGCTCGAGGGGCCGATTGGCCTACTCCTGCTCCTATTTCTTATGTTCTTATGTTCTTATGTTCATCGTCCATGGTCCCCGTCTGAGTTGTGAACTATAATGGGTGAACTTCCAGATCCAGAATTAGAATTAGAAAAAGCAATAGCAAAGTTAAAAATGATTGTTCTGTGTCACCAACCTAGTATTTTGGATATGGAAATCCTTTGTAAAGGTTGGTTGAAAGAATCTCAGTTCAAGAAATTAGAAGAAACCTTTAATGGTTTCTCTACCCATCGTAATTCAGCCACTGCAGGCCCAGCCAACCCCCCAGCGGAGGGACTATGGACCCAGTTGTATACCGACTTGCATACTACCTTCCCCAAGAAAACTAACTGGTCAAAAATAATGGAAACTACCCAAAGGAAGGATGAGGATGTAGAAGATTATATAGAGCGAGTAGAATCACAAATGAAACAGTTTTCAGGATTGGCTGAAAAAGAATCACGAGGTCCCTTGGTAAGTGCTCTTGTAAATGACCTCCGCCCGGAATTGAAAGAACCATTACAATTGATTTGTTTGGGGTGGAGGCAGAAGAAACTTCCTGAATTGACTTCTATACTTAAAGATTTACAAGAAAGAAACAGAGAGCAAAAAGGAAAAAAGACTTATAACATGTTAGTAGAGTATGAGAAAAGTGAACCACTGGGAGAACCGTTTCCCATAGCTGCCCAACAACAATATCAACAACAGCAATATCGGGGAGGATATGGAAGGGGCAGAGGAAGAGGTGGATACTGGGCAGGAAGGGGAGGAACTTATAGAGGCAGAGGTTCAGGTCAGCAGGGATGTTTTGGAGGATTAGGTCAGCAGGGATGTTTTGATTGTGGACAAATAGGCCATTGGAGAGCCCAATGCCCAAATAAGGGAACGGGAGGTGGAATACAGAATCCCGATTTTACCACTTCCAATCCTTTCGCTACAAGAGGTACTCAAGGACAGAGCCAGTGACAGTTAGAACCAGGTGCACCAGAAACCCAAATGCCCGTAGTTTCCAAAGATGCCAGAAGTGAACCAGAAATAGAGATTGAAGTGGCAGGTCAGCCAACCACTTTTTTGGTAGATACAGGAGCTACCTTTTCCATGATAGGAAGAGACTTGGCCAAGAAAATCCCAGCAAGTGGAACAAAGGTTTCCATAATAGGAGTAACTGGGATTCCCCAAAGTTTAAAAAGATCAGCGCCAATAACAATACAATTCGATCAATATGAACAAGGACATACGTTCTTACTATCTGAAGATCCCGGTATGAATTTATGTGGGAGAGATTTACTGTGCAAGATGAACGTGACTATAATATGTTCCCCCACGGGAATAACGGTGCAAATCCCAGAAGAAAAGGCTTGTATTTGCCCAATGAAAGAGACCCAACACCCTGTTCTGTATACATGGGAAGTGCTCCAAGGAAATTTACGATCAGATTTAGTAGACCAAAAAGAGGTATGGGAAGAAATGACATATGTCTTGTCTGACTATATTAACACCTTAAACATAAGCTGGCACTACGATTTGCATTGTACCGTTTATTATGATAAAATTGGAGACGACTGGAAATTGGAAAAGTTTTACCACCCGTTTTTAAAACTAAGTTACCTTTTATCCACCGAGATGGTTTTTGTTGGGCCAGAAGGAATCGCAGCCTTAGTTAATCTAACCATGACTTCAAGGTCGTTGTTCAGGATAAAACATTCTAAGCCACATCTGACTTTAGCTGTGGCACAAGGATACCGTTCAAAGGACTTAGGGCCAATGGTACTGAGAATGAGCTCACTACCAGTAACGTATACATGGTATAAAGAGGGAGCCGCTCTTCTCCAGTACGGTAGTGATGGATTTGCAGTAAAGTTAGCTACAAAGGAAATTTTTAATGGATTTCTCGAAAGAAGAGAGTTGGGGCACAATGGAGTATGGTTATCCAAACAGGTTGAAGAATGGCTTGAACAAGTCCCAGGGAAATTATGGGCACAACATCCTAACGAAGTAGGAAAAATGTATACAGCACAACCCTATAAAGTTACCATAAATCCAGCGGCAGCATTACCATGAAGACAGCAGTACCCATTGTCTGAAAGAGCAGAAAGGGGGATACAGCCAGTAATTGAATCACTTTTACAACAAGGTATTATTGTTCCTACTAAAAGCCCTTGCAATACCCCGATTCTGCCAGTAGAAAAGGCGGAGTCCCAAAAATGGAGGTTTGTGCAAGATTTAAGGGCAGTAAATGAAGCAGTCTTCCCTACCTATCCGGTGGTCCCCAATCCAGTCACCATTTTAATCAGCATACCGGCAGACACTACTTTCTACACGGTAGTTGATCTATGTTCCGCTTTCTTTTCAATACCAATACATCCAGAGTCACAATTTTTATTTGCATTCACCTATAAAGGCCAGCAGTATACTTGGACTAGACTCCCACAAGGATTTACCGAAAGCCCTACGATTTTCTCTCAATGCTTAAAGAAGGATCTGGATGATGTAATCCTAGCAGCTGGTTCAACATTAATTCAATGTGTAGATGATTTGCTATTAGCTTCACCAAACCGAGAAGCCTGTGTCCAAAACTCTTTAACTTTGTTAATGGCGTTAGCAGATAAAGGACATAAGGTTTCCAAAACCAAGTTACAGATGGTTCAAGAAAAGGTAAAATATCTGGGACATCAGTTAGAACGAAATACCAGACAGCTAACAAGTGATCGAGTAGCGGCAATTTGCAATTCACCTAAGCCAGTGACAAAAAGGGAAATGAAACATTTCCTAAGAATGTCTGGCTATTGCAGACAATGGATTTTAAATTATTCCGCGATATCCAGACCATTACTTGATATTAGTATGCCCACCATGCCGGAGAAATTGGAATGGAACCCAGGTACCGAGGAAGCCTTCCGGCAAGTTAAGCAAGCTATGGTATCGGCCCCAGCTTTGGGACTCCCAGATTACAACAAGCCGTTTAACTTATTCGTGCATCAAAAATCAGGGTTCGCACAATCAGTGCTGACGCAGCTGCATGGGGATAAACAGCGGCCGGTAGCATTTTTTAGCACTCAATTAGATCCAGTAGCAAGAGGATTACCTGGGTGTCTGCCTGCTTTAGCAGCAGCGTATTATGCCGTTCAGCAGGCACAGACGATCACTCTAGGTCACCAGACCGTTTTGTATGTTCCTCATGCGGTTGAAATTCTTCTCACCAAATGTGCTACCCAACATCTAACCTCGGCCAGGTTAACTAAATATGAGGTAGAACTTTTGTCAAATACAAGATTGGTAATTAAAAGATGCAACACCCTGAATCCAGCTACTTTACTACCACAGAGGAAGAAGGAGAACCACACTCCTGTGTAGAAATCACCCAGTTGGTTTCTGAACCAAGAATAGATCTGACTGAAGACCCTATACCAAATCCAGATTGTATATTTTATGTAGATGGATCAGCATTGAGAGACTTGAAGGGAAGTCCAAAAACAGCATATGCAGTGACTACCCAGAACGGAACAATAGAAGCGTTTCGTCTCCCAAGTTCATTTTCAGCACAACAAGCGGAATTATTTGCGCTAACCAGAGCATGTATATTGGCTACAGGTCAATCTGTTAATATTTATACCGATTCTAGATATGCGTTTGGAGTGGCCCATGATTACGGACAGATTTGGAAACTTCGTGGTTTTTTAACATCTTCCGGAGCCCAAATTAAAGATGCACAAGAGGTGAAAAACCTTTTATTGGCAATCCAAAAACCTAAACAAGTTGCGATTATTAAGTGCCAAGCGCACACAGGGCATTTGGATGAGGTTGCACTAGGAAATGCAGCAGCAGATCAAGCTGCTAAAACCATAGCCTTATCACAGATAGGATCACAGGTTAAGACTTGTCCAGTTAAAGAAAGTATAGATCAACAACAAACCCCATCCCTGAATGATGTGCTAGCCCATCAAGAAAAGGCTAGCCCTGAAGAAATAGCGGAGTGGGATGTTAATCATTGTTTTAAAAACACTGACGGCTGCATGGTGGTACCCAAATCATTACTATCACCAATTGCCCGATGTGTTCATAAATTCATCCATGCGGGCAAAGGAGGGATGGCGGACTATATCCTTAAGACCTGGTATGCACCAGGAATCTCAAAATTGGCAAAACAAATTTGTGAAAATTGTATTATCTGCCAGACCATGAATGCGGGAAAAATAAAGAAGGTACAGCCCGCATCCCATCCAAACCCCATGGGTCCTTTTGTACACTTGCAAATGGATTTTATTGAACTACCTGTATGTATGAGCTTTAAATATGTATTAGTTATTATTGATATGTTTTCAAGATGGATTGAAGCTTTTCCTTGCAGAAAGAATGACGCTACCACTGTTGCTAAATGTTTATTGAAGGACATTGTACCTCGCTTTGGGATACCAGCAAAACTGTCAAGTGACAATGGGTCCCATTTTACGGGAACAGTGATTAAGGAACTATGCAAAGCCTTACAGATTAACCAGCACCTCCATTGCAGTTATCATCCACAGTCGGCTGGACTAGTGGAAAGATATAACAGGATGCTGAAAAACAAGCTTGCAAAACTGTGTAAAGAAACTGGACTTAAATGGGTTGATTTGTTACCCATAGCTTTAATGACAATGCGGTCTGCTACCAACAGAACTACAGGATTGTCGCCTCACGAGATCGTCATGGGAAGACCACAAAGATTGCCCTTTTCGGCACCTTTAACAGCTAAACAAATGGACATCCATAAAATGGAGGAAGATATGTTGAGTTATTGCATTGCACTAACCAAATGCATTTCTAGTTTCCATCAACAGGTGAAGGAAGCCCAGGTCGATCCAGCTGAAGGAAAGTGCCATACTTTCGAGCCAGGAGATAACGTCTACATAAAAATCTTCAAGCGAAAGAATGGCCTTCAACCCAGATTTGAGGGACCCTTCCAAGTACTCCTGACCACAAACACCGCTGTAAAAGTAAAGGAGCGACCAACATGGATACACGCGTCCCATTGTAAGAAGGCATCAGTTGAAGACGATACACTGCCAAGATGAACTGGATTTGGACTCTAATAAGACTGTTCCCTTTGTTAACGATAATTGAAACTGCCATATGGATTTACCCAGATCCTCTGCAAGGCAAACCATGTATAAAAGAATGTGTACTTTTAACCAAAAATCTCTTTTATATTATATGTTATAATGAGACCATGAAAGTCCAGCTCCAGGACCATACTATGCAGGTACCCCCGTATCAACCCCTAAATCTTAGGGTAAGACAGGGTAAGATAGTAGAAGAAGATAGTGGACAAAGGCTTGACAAGCTATGGGTCACATGCCCTGATACTGTATTACCAAGTCACAAAACTGCGAACGGAGGCATTATCTGCAATGGTAATTCAAGAGGAGGACTGGCCCTGACAGCTAAGTCAATGTTTTGTGATAATCCTTTTACACAACCCCTCATTTCAACATCAATTACTCAGAAAAGAAAAATTAATAGGACCGCTAAGAAACAAGGAGGGAGAAGTAGAAGACTGTTAAATAAGCATAACTATCATCAAGTTAATACCTTTGTATACATGAGTTATCTGTACGCTAAAAGACAGAACCTTGCCAAATGCTGGATATGCAGCCACATCCCTGTGCATGCAGAGGGTGGAATACCTCTAAGGCCCATTCCCTTCGAAATAGAAGAGATGGTAGGGTGGTTATTACAGTCTAATACCACCTGGAATAAGGAGGCAGCCAGTACATTTCAGACCCAAAATACTTTAAACCCAGATCAGTTGGAAAATGAATGGAAAGATGCAGGATACAACCTTATAAAATTTGAAGGGTGGTTTCATCCCCAATATGATAATCGAAGGAATCCAGAGAGTCTATTAGTGACGTCAATGGGAACCGTAAATAAAACAAAAGGAGAAGTCTGTCTGGTAAATGACAATGGAGAAGGATTGATGGTTGGATGGAGTGAGTGCAAATGTAACTACACGTTGACTAAAACTACTACTAAACCACCGGGTGCAGTCGAATGGCCCTATTGGAGACGGTGGAACCTGTCCACAGTACACAATTTGACTAGTAAAAAATCTGGAAAGGAGAACACGGAATAGGAATGATGCACCAGATATGGAACAAATTTGAAGCCTATAATAACACCTATTTCATCTGTGGGCATAGAGCATACCCTTGGTTACCACAAAACTGGACTGGGTCATGTTATTTGGGATATGTAGTGCCCTATATACATCATATTTCATCTTTGGATAGCCACCCTGGGACACGAGCAAAACGAGCTATTACAGAAACTGAAAGGTTCTTTGCTATAGCATTTCCCTGGTATGGAACAGGGAAGTTAGCAAGAGAATCTACAAACATGGCAGCAGTGTTGGAACAAATAGCCAATGATACTGCTGATGCTCTTAGTGATGTAAACGCAGAAATGGTGCTTTGCGCACTGTTGCCTTACAAAACCGCATGGCTCTGGACTATTTGTTGGCAAAAGAAGGGGGCACATGTGCAATCATAAAAACCGAATGTTGCACCTATATCCCAGATAGCTCAGAAGATATCACCAACCTGGTAAACCACATAAAGGAGGCTGTAGAGAAACTACGTCAACCTGAACCATGGTCCATGTGGGATTGGATTTCAGGATGGGGAGGAGCACTAGGAAAGCAAATTTTGGAAGCCTTAATCGCAATTGTGATGATAATAATTTAAATTAGTTTATTGATTGTTTGTTTAAAATTATTGTGTACAAAAGTCCTTTCCTTATTAACGTCAACTCCTCCAGTACCAATGATGTCTGAATATGAGGATATTAAGGGTGAGACCTTTGATGTAGAGTTTCTTAAACTTAGTGAAATAGATTGTCCTTAGAAAGGACAAAAGGGGGGAATGAGGAAATCTACATGATATAAGGGGTTAATTTCAAGTGCTTGCTGGGTAAAAGTTTTCAGACTTGACACTGGGCAAGTGTCGATGTGTAACTAGAGCTATTGCACGTACTCGGATTACAGCCAAGAACAGATGTCTGCCCACCTAATGAGAATGTAGAAGTGAAATAATGAGTTCCTTTGATGTACCCAGTGACCTGACAACTTGCGACCGTAAGCAAACCTAGCCTCCCAATACATGATTAAGATTAAAGAGGACCTCCGGTTACACGATTCATGCCCTGTTATAGATTAACGGTTGACTTATGTGTCCAGGATCCTTCTGTCAATATGTCATTAATGCCTGATGATTAATCTAAAATGTATCCTGATAGAGGAACAAAGGAATGTCAATTAAACTTGTTTGTTACACTGTATAAATATGGAACGCTTATGCTGTATCATTGGAATAGTAGCCTCACCCCTTGAGTAGAGGTGCTGATTCCCCTTGCAAGAAGTGAAATAAAAGGCCTGTCCGTCTGACGAATCCAAGTGTGTATTGAGTCATTACCCAGAGCTAAGAAGTAAGGCACTTCTACAGGGGAGAGAGAGAGAGAGAGAGACCGGGGGGAGAGAGAGAGAGACTGGGGGAGAGAGAGAGCGATTGAGGGGGGGGGAGAGAGAGAGAGAGAGAGACGGGGAGGGAGAGAGGGAGAGACTGGGGGAGAGAGAGAGAAAGAGACTGGGGAGATAGAGAGAGAGCGAATGAGGGGGGAGAGAAAGAGCAATTGAGGGGCGGAGAGAGAGAGAGACAGAGAGGGAAGGAGAGAGAAACAGAGAGAGAGAGGGAAGGAGAGAGAAACAGAGAGAGAGAGAGAGGGAAGGAGAGAGAGAGGGAAGGAGAGCGAGAGAGGGAAAGAGAGAGAGAGAGATAGGGAAGGAGAGAGAGAGACAGAGAGGGAAGGAGAGAGAGAGAAAGAGAGAGAAGGAGAGAGACAGAGAGGGAAGGAGAGAGAGAGACAGAGAGGGAAGGAGAGAGAGAGATAGAGCGGGAAGGAGAGAGAGACAGAGAGAGAGAGGGAAGGAGAAGAGAGACAGAGAGGGAAGGAGAGAGAGAGAGAGGGAAGGAGAGGGAGGGAAAGAGAGTGAGAGAGACAGAGAGGGAAGGAGAGAGAGACAGAGAGGGAAGGAAAGAGAGACAGAGAGAGAGAGGGAAGGAGAGAGAGAGACAGAGAGGGAAGGAGAGAGAGAGAGAAAGAGAGAGGGAAGAAGAGAGATAGAGAGAGAGAGAGAGGGAAGGAGAGAGAGAGAGGTGAGAGTGAGGGAAGGAGATAGAGAAGAGAGGAAGAGGCCCGGCCCAAGTCACCCCAGCTGAGTAGGCTGGGCACAGTGAAAGCATTGATTTCTTTATGACAGCACAAAAACTGCTCTGACATCATACCAGCTCTTCGACATCATAGTCACTCAATGCTAATTCCCCCGTAGGATTGATCAACCGCTAATGAGCGGAATTTTGAAAGTTTTTTCGATACTGTCGGCACGATTTTTGTCTCACCGAAAAGTAAATACGCTTATGACCGTTCCGGAATCATAACCTTGCTTTTGATGTAACACACGCGTAGGTACGCTCTATAACTTTTGAGTGTATAGAGGACAGACAGACAGACTGAAGAGCAATTATATTATATACTAGCTGGGGGTGCCCGACGGTGCCGAGGCTTTTTCGAGGGCATGTTGTTG
>NC_140999.1:80139776-80189099 GCF_052327205.1 Somniosus microcephalus | reverse complement strand
CTTCAGGCCTGCCTGCAGCGGGCGGAAAGCAGCCCCGAGTTCCCCCTGCGCGAGGGTGAGGAGGAGGGGGGATGGCGGCGGTTAGAGCGGAGTGCTTAACTCAAGGCCCAGGCCTCCCGCGCTGCTAGGCCATGGCTTCGCGCATCCACTACAATAAAGAGAGATTCCTAAATAATAAAGTTCAGGTTTTGAAGCACCCCATAGCTATGAAGACAACTGCACAAAAGAACCTAACGGGGTACACACAGAAAGTGGGAAAAATAAAGACACAGAAAGTGTGGGAAAAAAATCGTTAAGAATCAAGATGGCGGCCACTCACCTCGGTTCAGAATGATAAGGCCCGCCCACACACGCACCGATTGGTCAACCATCAGGTCACTGAACTGTAGGATTGGTCAATCGTCAAGTCACTCAACACTCAACTGAAGGATGGCCCGCCCGCACGCGCAATGAACCCGCCCCCGTGACGCAGCGATTGGTCAACTGTTGGTCAACTGTCAGGTCGCTCGACCGTACGATTGGTCAACCTTCAGTTCACTCAATGCTGATGAGCAAATGAGCAGAACTTTTCCCATTTAATGACGGAATTTTGAAAGTTTTTTGGATACCGTGGGCACAATTGTTGTCTGACGGAAAAGTAAATATGCTTATGACTGTTCCAGAATCGTAAGCTTTCCTTTGATGTAACACGCATGTAGGTACACTCTATAGCTTTCGAATGTATAGAAGACAGACAGACAAACAGACAGACAGACAGACAGAAGAGCAATTATATTATATACTGGCTGGAGTGCCCGGCGGTGCCGAGGCTTTTTCGAGGGCATGTTGTTGTTGGAAGCGAGAGAGCGACTGGGGGAGAAGAGAGAGAGCGACTTGGGGGGAAGAGGGAGAGTGACTTGGGGGGAAGAGAGAGAGCGAGTGGGAGAGGAGGGGAGGGGGAGAGGGGAGGAGAGGGGGAGAGGGGAGGGGTGGGGGAGAGGGGAGGGGTGGGGGAGAGGGGAGGGGTGGAGGAGGTGGGGAAAGGAGGGGGGGAGAAAGTGAGTGGGGGGGAGAAAGGGAGTGGGGGAGCCAGCAGACCCTCTCCCCACTGCCAGCGATGGCTCCGCTGAGCTCCGTGCCGCCCCACGCACCGACATGCCGAGTGCAGCGCCCCGGTGAGCCCGAGCCCCACCCTCCCAAGACCGGGCCTGAGAATGGCCGATTGCGGCTGGCCGGGCCCGGTTGCCTTGGTAACCCTCCTCCCCTCTCCGCCTCCCGATCTCCGGGCCTGTGCCTGAGATGTCCGATTGCAGCTGGCCGGGCCCGGTTGCCTTGGTTACCCTCCTCCCCTCGCCGCCTCCCCGATCTCCGGGGCTGGACCTGAGCGGCCGATTGCGGCTGGCGAGCCCGGTTGCCGGGGTAACCCTCTCCACTCCCCCCTCCCCTCCCGAGCCCCGCCCCCCCTCCCGAATGAAGCGCGAGGAGGTTGCAGTGAGCCCAGCCAGCCTTTACCAAGATGGCTGGCCGCTGGTTCAGAATCGGTCCCAACAGGGGGTGTGGGGGGTGAGGGGTGGGAGGAGCTTGCCACAAAACAATTGCCTAGGGTCCAGCATGGCTGGCAACAGACGCCCAGGCTTCGAGGCCTACCTGCAAAAACGGGGAAAAGTAGGAAAATTAATGAGATTAGATTAAAGATTTAGAAAGTAATTAACTTTTTAAAAAAACAATATGTGTTTTAAAAGCAACTTTTTTTTAAAGACGCAGAAAGCGGGAAAAAGAAATGAAAAGTTTGGAATCAAGATGGCAGCGACTCACCTCGGTTCAGAACGATAAGGCCCGCCCACACACGCACCGATTGGTCGACTGTCAGGTCACCGAAGTGTAGGATTGGTCAATCGTCCCGCCACTCGACTCTAGGACGGCCCGCCCGCACGCGCCAGGAACGCGCCCCCGCCACGCAGCGATTGGTCGACCGTCGGGTCGCTCGACCGTACGATTGGTCGACCTCGATGTCACTCGATGCTAATGAGCGGATAATGAGCGGAATGTTGAACGTTTTTTGGATACTGCGGGCGCAATTTTTGTCTGCCGAAACGTAAATATGCTTATGACGGTTCTGGAATCGTAAGCTTTCTTTCGATGTAACACACGATGGTACGCTCTATAACTTTCGAGTTTATACAATACAGACAGACAGACGGAATCACAGACAGGTGTATCATAGATACATACATAGATACATAGAAGATAGGAGCAGGAGTAGGCCATTCGGCCCTTCGTGCCTGCTCCGCCATTTAATGAGATCATGGCTGATCCTTTAATTCAGTATCCCGTCCCCGCCTTCTCTCCGTAACCCTTAACCCCTTTTGCCCGTAGAAATATATCTAATTCCCTCTTAAATATATTTAATGAGCTGGCATACACTGCCCTCTGTGGCAATGAGTTCCACAGGTTCACCACTCTCTGAGTGAAGAAATTCCCCCTCATCTCTGTCCTAAATGGTTTAGCCCTTATCCTTAAATTATGTCCTCTAGTTCTGTTCTCACCCGCCAAGGGAAACATTCCTTCTGCATCCAGTCTGTCTAGACCTGTCAGAATTTTATACACTTCTATGAGGTCCCCTCTCAATCTTCTAAACTCCAGTGTGTACATCCCTAAACTACATAGTCTCTCCTCATAGGTCATTCCCGCCATTCCTGGTATCAGCCTGGTGAATCGCCGCTGCACCCCCTCCATGGCAAGAACATCCTTCCTCAGATGAGGCGACCAAAACTGTACACAGTACTCGAGGTGTGGTCTCACCAGTGCCCTGTACAGCTGCAGCAAGGTATCCCTGTTCCTGTATTCTAACCCTTTTGCTATGAAGGCCAGCATACCGTTTGCCTTCTTGACCGCCTGTTGCACCTGCATGCTCGCCTTCAGTGACTGGTGTACAAGAACACCCAGGTCTCTCTGTACTTCCCCCTCTCCCAATCTATTGCCATTTAAATAATAATTTGCCCTCCCGTTCCTGCACCCAAGGTGGATAACTTCGCACTTGTCCACATTATAGTGCATCTGCCATTTATCCGCCCAATCGCCCAGTCTGTCCAAATCGCTCTGGAGCTTCCTGGTCTCTTCCTCTGAGCCCACCCCCCCTCCTAGTTTAGTGTCGTCTGCAAATTTGGAAATGCTGCATCCGACTCCCTGATCCAGGTCATTAATGTAAATTGTGAACAGCTGGGGGCCCAGGACAGATCCCTGTGGTACCCCACTTGTTACTGCCTGCCATTCAGAAAATGAGCCGTTTATTCCAACTCTCTGTTTTCTATCTGACAGCCAGTTCCCTATCCACGCCAAAACTTTCCCCTTTATCCCATGAGCCTCAATTTTCCATGCTAATCTTTTATGTGGGACCTTATCGAAGGCCTTTTGGAAGTCCAGGTACACCACATCTACTGGCTCTCCCCCATCTATTCTACCAGTTACTCCCTCAAAAAATTCCAATAGATTAGTCAAGCACGATTTACCCTTTGTAAATCCATGTTGACTCTGTCCTATCCTGTCCCCATTTGCTAAGTGCTCCGCTATTTCATCCTTAATGATGGACTCCAGCATTTTGCCCACAACTGATGTAAGGCTTACAGGTCTGTAATTACCTGCTTTTTCCCTACCCCCCTTTTTGAATAGTGGGGTAACGTTAGCTACCCTCCAATCCATCGGCACTGTTCCCGAGTCTAATGAATTCTGAAAAATCATCCTTAGTGCATCCGCTATCTCTAGGGCCACCTCCTTCAGTACCCTAGGATGCATGTTATCAGGCCCTGGGGATTTGTCCACCTTCAATCCCTTTAGCTTCCTTAACACCATATCCTTAGAGATATTGATTTGCGTCAGTTCCTCCTTTGCCAATGTCCCTATTTTTCCCGATATCCCAGGGAGGTTTTTTGTGTCTTCCTTCGTAAAGACTGACCCAAAGTATGCATTTAGTTGATCTGCCATTTCCTTATTTCCCATTATATATTCCCCCGTATCTGACTGCAATGGACCAACTTTGGTTTTCACCAGTCTTTTCCTTTTGATATACTTATAAAAGCTTTTGGAGTTAGTTTTTATATTTTCCGCCAGCTTGTTTTCGTAAGCTATTTTGCCCCTCTTGATTATGCCCTTTGCCCTCCTTTGCTCTATCTTAAACTGTTCCCAATCTTCCGCTCTGGCGCTTTTTTTGGCTATTTTATACGCCCTATCTTTGGATTTTATGCTGTCTCTAATTTCCCCTGTTATCCACGGTTGAGTCACCTTTTTAGATTTCCTTTTATGCCAGATTGGTATAAACAATTTTTGCAATTTTGTCATTCTATCTTTAAATGTTTGCCATTGTTTATCTACCTCCAGTCCTCCCAGGAACGTTGTCCAATCAGACCTACTCAGTTCCCGTCTCATGGCATCATAATTCCCCTTGTTTAAATTCAGGACCTTAGTCTCTGAGTCAATTTCTTCGCTCTCCATTTCGAGTGAGAAATCGATCATGTTATGATCGCTCTGACCCAAGGGTCCCCGTACAACAAGATTACTGATTAGTCCCTTCTCATTGCACAGTACCCAGTCCAATATAGCCTGTTCCCGAGTTGGTTCCTCGACATATTGATCCAGATAACCATCCCTCAAACACTCAAGGAATTCCTCCTCCTCATTATTTTTACTGATTAGGCTAGTCCAATCTATATGTAAGTTAAAGTCACCTATGATGACAGCTGTGCTCTTATTGCACGCTTCTCCAATTTCCCTCGTGATGCCCTCCCTAACCTCTATTTTACTATTTGGAGGCCTATATACCACTCCTATTAATGTTTTTCGCCCCTCGCTATTTCTTAGCTCCACCCATATAGATTCTGTATTAACTGAGTTAATATCCTTCCTTTCAATTGCATTTATCCCCTCTTTTACTAGCAATGCTACCCCTCCTCCCTTTCTTTTTTGTCGATCCTTCCTAAATACTGAATACCCCTGTATGTTAAGCTCCCAGCCCTGCTCACCCTGCAACCATGTTTCCGTAATCCCAATTAGATCATAATTATTAACCTCTATTTCCACAGCTAATTCATCTACCTTGTTCCTGATGCTTCTCGCATTAAGGTATAAAACCCTCAGGCTTTTTTTATGCTCACAATTTTTATGAATTAGTTTGGCCCTTCGTTTTTTGTTCCTCACCCTTTTATCATTTATTTCTGTCTGCCTTTCACTTTCCTCTATTTCACTACATAGGTTTCTAGCCCCCTGCCATACTAGTTTAAATGCTCCCGAACTGCTTTATCAAAAATTACCCCGAGAACATCAGTTCCATCTCTGCACAGGTGTAGACCGTCCCTTTTGTATAGGTCACACCTACCACAAAACTGGTTCCAATGCCTCAAAAATTTAAAACCCTCCCTCTTACACCACTGCTCAAGCCACGTATTTAGCCTAACTATCCTGTTCTCTGTACTCTTACTAGCACGTGGCACTGGTAGTAATCCAGAGATTACTACCTTCGAGGTCCTACTTTTTAGCTTGGCTCCTAACTCCCTAAATTCTACTTGTAGGACCTCTTCCCTTTTTTTAGCTACGTCGTTGGTACCAACATGTATCACGACAACTGGCTGTTCCCCCTCCCCCTCCAGAATGTTCTGCACCCGCGCCGAGACTTCCTTGACCCTTGCACCAGGGAGGCAACATACCATCCTGGAGTCTCGGTCGCGACCACAGAAACCCCTATCTATTCCCCTTACAATCGAATCCCCTATTACTATAGCCCTGCCACTCTTTTTCCCTCCCTTCTTTGCAACAGAGCCAGTCATGGTGCCATGAGCCTGGCTGCTGGTGCCTTCCCCCGATGCGTCACCCCCCCCGACAACAGTACCTAAGACGGTGAACCTGTTGCTAAGGGAGACAACCCCAGGGGATTTCTGCACTACCTTCCTGCCCTTGCTCTGCCTTTTGGTCACCCATGTACTGTCTACGCTGGCCTTAACCTGCGGTGTGACCAACTCACACTCACTAAATGTGCTATCCACACCCCTCTCAGAATCGTGGATGCTCCAAAGTGAGTCCATCTGCAGCTCAAGGGCCGTCATGCGGTCCCACATGAGCTGCAGCTGGACACACTTCCCGCACACATAATCGTCAGGGACACAGGAAGCGTCCCTGATTTCCCACATGTTACAGGAGGAGCATGACACATATAAATAAATAGATAGATAGACTAGCTGGGGGTGCCCGGTGGTGCCGAGGTTTTTTGAGGGCATGTTGTTGTTGGAAGAGAGAGACAGAGTGACTGGGGGGAAGCGAGAGAGTGACTGGGGGGTAGAGAGAGAGCGACTGGGGGGAAGAGAGAGAGCGGCTGGGGGGAAGAGAGAGAGCAACTGGAGGGAAGAGAGAGAGTGACAGGGGGGAAGAGAGAGAGCGAGAGACTGGAGGAAGATAGAGAGGGAGAGACTGGGGGAAGAGAGAGAGTGAGAGACTGGGGGAAGAGAGAGAGCGAGGGACTGGGGGGAAGAGAGAGAGCGAGAGACTGGGGGAAGAGAGAGAGTGAGAGACTGGGGGAAGAGAGAGAACAATAGACTGGGGGAAGAGAGAGAGCGAGAGACTGGGGGGAAGAGAGAGAGCGAGAGACTGGGGGGAAGAGAGAGAGCGAGAGACTGGGGGGAAGAGAGAGCGCGAGAGACTGGGGGGAAGAGAGAGAGCGAGGGATTGGGGGAAGAGAGAGAGCGAGAGACTGGGGGGAAGAGAGAGAGTGAGAGACTGGGGGAAGAGAGAGAGCGAGAGACTGGGGGGAAGAGAGAGAGCGAGAGACTGGGGGGAAGAGAGATAGCGAGAGACTGGGGGGAAGAGAGAGAGCGAGAGACTGGGGGGAAGAGAGAGAGCGAGAGACTGGGGGAAGAGAGAGAGCGAGAGACTGGGGGGAAGAGAGAGAGCGAGAGACTGGGGGGAAGAGAGATTGCGAGAGACTGGGGGAAGAGAGAGAGCGAGAGACTGGGGGGAAGAGAGAGAGCGAGAGACTGGGGGAAGAGAGAGAGCGAGAGACTGGGGGGAAGAGAGAGAGCGAGAGACTGGGGGAAGAGAGAGTGAGAGGCTGGGGGAAAGAGAGAGAGCGAGAGACTGGGGGGAAGAGAGAGAGCGAGAGTCTGGGGGGAAGAGAGAGAGCGAGAGATGGGGAAGAGAGAGAGCGAGAGACTGGGGCGAAGAGAGAGAGTGACTGGGGGAAGAGAGAGAGCAACTGGGGGGAAGAGGGAGAGCGAGAGACTGGGAGAAGAGAGAGAGGGAGAGACTGGGGGGAAGAGAGAGAGCGAGAGACTGGGGGAAGAGAGAGAGCGAGAGATGGGGGAAGAGAGAGAGCGAGAGACTGGGGGAAGAGAGAGAGTGACTGGGGGGAAGAGAGAGAGCAACTGGGGGAAGAGAGGGCGCGACTGGGGGGAAGAGAGAGAGCGACTGAAGGGAAGAGAGAGAGCGACTGGGGGGGAAGAGAGAGAGTGACGGGGGAAGAGAGAGAGTGACTGGGGGGAGAGAGAGAAAGACTGGGGGGAGAGAGAGAAAGACTGGGGTGGTGAGAGAGAGAGCGACTGGGGGAGAGAGAGAAAGACTGGGGTGGAGAGAGAGAGACTGGGGAGAGAGAAACTGGGGGGAGAGAGAGAGCGACTGAGGGGGAGAGAGACGGGGAGAGAGAGAGAGACTGGGGAGATAGAGAGAGAGACTGAGGGGGGAGAGAGAGAGCGACTCAGGGGGAGAGAGACTAGGGGAGAGAGAGAGAGCGACTGTGGGGGGGAAGGGAAAGGGGAAAGGGAAAGTGGGGGAAAGGGAAAGGGGGGGTGAGGGGGGAAGGGGGGGTGGGGTGGGGGGAAAGGGGGGGAGAAAGGGGGTGGGAAAGGGTGGAAGGGGGGAGAAAGGTGGGGAAAGGGGGGGAAAGGGGGGAAGTTAGAAGTTGAAGGCGCTAGATAAATGCAAGCTGGGTTAACGGCGTTTCTTAGAATCCCTCTGACATCCAATACAATAAAGAGAGATATTTTGAAAGCATTGGCAGTGCAACCTCTCGCAGAGGTCAAGGCGGATACCGACCTGGATGAGTATAGCCCAGCCACAGCTCAGGAAGCGAGCGCCGGGCGGCTGCAAAGGAGGAAGAAGCAGCCGAGCGAGAGCAGGGCGGCTGCAGAGGAGGAAGAAGCAGCCGAGCGAGAGCAGGGAGGCGGCGGCCCGAGTGAGAGCGAGTCCGGGCGCCGGTCAGTGCAGCCCCGCAGTGGAGCAGAGGCTCCAGCACCCGACCCCACTCAGGCTCGGAGACTGGCAGCCGGCGCCGGCACAGCCATTTGAAATGGCCGTCAAAGTAGAACCGAGTGTTCAAAAGAACTGAAAATAAAAGCACCTATCGAGATTGTTTGATGTAAATCAGTCACCTAACCTTAAAACTGATGAAATAAGGATCTTGTACTAAAAACCAGAGCACTCAAAATCCTAAAATCTACACAATTTTGCCAGTTATTCTGCTTATTATCCCGCCCCATCACCTCAGAGAAATGTGTTCAGATTGAGGGAGCAAAACATTTGGCTGTGGAGTCAAACAGCAAGGACACTAGAAAATATGACATATTTGCCAAACAGAAATGTTTTTAAATTCTGTCAGCAATAATTTAGGTCAGGGGTTCTACTTTTTATTTTTTTAATATACAGTAGGCTTTTTCATTTTAACTGCTGTTCCAATTGCAAGTATAAATATGCTGCTCAGAAGTTTTCTTCGATTTCTCCCCAAATATTATGATTTGAATTTAGCGACATCTGTCGGCACCAATGTTCGCTGTAAGCTGCACTTGGTTCTGCATGGCCGGGGAGACAGGAGAGAGGGGAGAAAGCTACGGAGACCCCGTGGGCGGCGTCGCGCCTGAGACCCGGCCCGAGTCACCCGAGCTGAGCTCCCACTGCAAACGGAGCCGAGGGGGGGAAAGCCCGAGTCCCCAGCCGCAAAAGGAGCTGAGCCCCGGGACCGGGCCGAGGGGGGGAAAGCCTGAGTCCCCGGCCACAAAAGGAGCTGAGCCCCGGGACCGGGCCGAGGGGGGGAAAGCCTGAGTCCCCGGCCACAAACGGAGCCGAGCCCCGGGACCGGGCCGAGGGGGGAAAGCCCGAGTCCCTGGCCGCAAACGGAGCTGAGGACCGGGCCCAGGGGGCAGCGGCATCGCGCCGGGAATCCGCTCAACTCAAGGCCCAGTCTTCCCGCGCTGCTCGGCCGCGGCTCCGCGCATCCACTGCAATAAAGAGAGATTGCTAAATAGTATTTAATAGTCAATGAATTTGTTATTTTCCTTAGAGAGAGAGGGAAGAGGAGAGGGAGAGTGAGAGAGAAAAGGAGTGAGTGAGGTAAAGAAAGGCAGAAAAATCAAGATGGCCGAATCAACTTGCAGTTTGAAAAGTTAAGCCCCGCCCACAAACGCCATTACACGCCCCCCGTGATGCAGCGCGCTCCCCGTACGATTGGTCAACCTTCACGTCACTCAATGCTAATGAGCAGAATTTTTCCCATTTAATGAGCGGAATTTTGAACGTTTTTTGGATACCGTCAGCACAATTTTTGTCTGACGGAAAAGTAAATATGCTTATGACCGTTCCGGAATCGTAAGCTTTCTTTTGATGTAACACACATGTAGGTACGCTCTATAACTTTTGAGTGTATAGAGGACAGACAGACAGACAGAAGAGCAAATTTATATATATAGATAGATAGATATAGATGTACTTTGTGTATGCCTTTTTCTTTCAGTTCAATTGTACTCTTATCTCTTTATTCATCCATGATGTATTATTTTGGCTAGTTTGTTCTTGTTTTTTTAGTGGAATATATTTCTCCTGAACTCTATTGATCACTTTTTACAATATTTCCCACTGCTGTTCTATCTCTTTGTCATTTTTTCCAGTTTTTCTTCCCTAGTTTCATTCTTCCTGCTAAAATTGACTTTTTTCCAATCTAGTTCTTTGGTCTTTGTCTTCCTTATATCTTTCTCAATCCTTATTTTAAAACTTGTTATGTTGTGATCGCTATTGCCTAGATGGTCCCCTATGCTCACTTCTCTTATCTACTCTGGTTAATTTCCCATTACTAGATCCAACAGTGATTCCTCTGGCAAAAAGAACTGTTAACTCTGTTTCTCTCTCCACAGATGCTGCCTGACTTGCTGAGTGTGTAACTGGTTTTTGCAGTGGCCAATTTCCTATGGCCCCTGCCGCAATGGCCAATTATTGTAAGTGGTTTTGCCCCACCCGTAGCGAGCATGCAAACCCCCTTACTACAAGTTCTGGACAACAGGGATTACTGAGGACAGATTTAAACACAGACGGCATTATCGGGCTCACCTGTACAGTGTTTATTAAGGTTGACAAAAACCATTCCACTCGCATACAGTACGAGTGGTGTGAACACAACAGTACAGTTTGAAACAGTACATCTGTGAGGGTGCCAGTCAGTTCCTTCTGTAGCCTCTAGATGGCACCTTCACTTGTTTGGTTCTAGCCCTTTGTTAATTGTTCCTAGCCTCCTGTGTTAATTCTTAACGGCCTGTTAGCTGTTCATGGGTTTCACCTGGTTTTCTTGGTATATAAGTTCTGTGGTTGCTTCCCTCCTTGCTCAGTCCTAACCGGGGATCCGGGGACTAGCCTTCGCTCTGTGGCTCCTGGCTTTGACTAGCTGGTTGCCATGGTTCTCTCGAGCTCTGTATTTAAGATGTAACTAAGTCTGTGTTCTTGTTGTTCTTAGTTTTGATAAGGTGCTGGGCTGGACTAGCGTGTTGCCATGCTGGCGCTTGTCTTGAGCTTAGTACTGATAGGCCTGTTACCCCTGCGGCAGCCCCTCATGATAGCTTGTCTCGAGTCTCGTCTTGGCAAGCTGGTTGCGCTTGTGGTAAGCTTATCCCAGCTCAGTATGGACAAGTAGGTTGCCTCATGGAAGTTGTCCTGAGTTCTTATTCTTGACTAGCCGTTTTGTAACTTGTCTCGAGTTCTATGTATATTGTTCTTCTCTCGAGTTCTATGTATGAGGTGGTGTTCCTGTCTCGAGTTCTTACGTATGCTGTTGTGTTCCTGGTATGAATCTAGTTATGTGTTAATCTAGTTAAGTAATGAATAAAGTACTATTCCTTAAGATTGTATACCTGCCTCTAGCCTGGTTTCTGCACTTGGGTCCAGAACCTATCTTGCCCGGAGAGCACGGCCCCGTATCTACACGGCCCCGTGGCTCCCCAACCCTGACAGTAGGACTGAGCCATACATGGACCCAGTAGAAACCAACCGGCTAAGGTTTGAAACTCTCGAGTTAATTTTCGAGTTCTCTTGGGCAAATATTCGGTTCTCCTAGGAAGGAGACCCCCACTGAGCTAAATTTTCAAGTGTACTTTCAAGTCTATTGTGTTAAAATTTCGAGTAAACTTTCAAGTCTCCTGGGCCTTCGTTGTGTTAAATTTTCAAGTCAACCTCTCAAGCTTCTTGGGCCTCTACTGTTAGACCCCCAAGTCAACTCTCAAGCTTCTTGGGCCTCTACTGTTAGACCCCCAAGTAAATTCTCAAGCTTCCTGGGCCTCCCGTTGTGTTAAACTTTCAAGTCAACTTTCAAGTTTCCTGGGCCTTCATAGAGTGAAATTTTCGAGTGAACTCTCAAGTCTCCTGGGCAAATTAAGCTTTCAAGTTCTCCTAGAAAAGTTAGGTTTTCAAGTTCTCCTGGACAAATTAAGTTTTCAAGTTCTCCTGGGCAAGTTAAGTTTTCAAGTTCCCCTGGACAAGTTAAACTTTCGAGTTCTCCTGGACAAGGTAAACTCTCAAGTTCTTCTGGACAAGTTAAATTTTTGAGCTATCCTGGACAAGATAACTTTCGAGCTCTCCTGGATAGGAATATTTTCGAGTTTTTCTGGACAAATGAAACTTTCGAGCTCTGCTGGATAAGACATTCTTGAGTTCTCCTGGACAATCAAATTCTCAAGCTCTCCTGGACAAGTTAAATTCTCGAGTCTTCGCCCTTCTTGCATCCCTTCGGAATATAATCCATTGAGCGTGCTAACTCTGGAGAAACGATGGCTCTGTTGCTTACCAAGATTTTGGTCATATGATCGCCACATGTCTCTGCCGCTAGTGGATGAAGAGGGTGATTCTGTCTTGAGTTTTCTGAACATCTGCAGTTTGTGAACAGTTGGAATGGGGAATATCATTGCTTGAAAAGCTAAGAAGATTCGCCCTGTGTATTAGCGCCCTGTGTATTAGCACCCTGTGTATTAGCGCCCTGTGTATTAGCTCCCTGTGTATTAGCGCACTGTGTATTAGCGCCCTGTGTATTAGCACCCTGTGTATTTCGAGCCCAGTGAATTTCGAGCCCAGTGTGTTTCGAGCCCAGTGTATTTCGAGCCCAGTGTATTTCGAGCCCAGTGTATTTCGAGCCCAGTGTGTATCGAGCCCAGTGTGTTTTCGAGCCCAGTGCGTTTTGAGCCCTGTGCCTCTCAAGCCCTGTGCCTCTCGAGCCCTGTGCCTCTCGAGCCCTGTGTTTTTTCGAGCCCTGTGTTTTTTCGAGCCCTGTGTTTTTTCGAGCCCTGTGTTTTTTCGAGCCCTGTGTTTTTTCGAGCCCTGTGTTTTTTCGAGCCCTGTGTTTTTTCGAGCCCTGTGTTTGGAACATCAGGAGCCGTTCCTAGGTGGGGGGGGTCCTGTGAGGGTGCCAGTCAGTTCCTTCTGTAGCCTCTAGATGGCACCTTCACTTGTTTGGTTCTAGCCCTTTGTTAATTGTTCCTAGCCTCCTGTGTTAATTCTTAACGGCCTGTTAGCTGTTCATGGGTTTCACCTGGTTTTCTTGGTATATAAGTTCTGTGGTTGCTTCCCTCCTTGCTCAGTCCTAACCGGGGATCCGGGGACTAGCCTTCGCTCTGTGGCTCCTGGCTTTGACTAGCTGGTTGCCATGGTTCTCTCAAGCTCTGTATTTAAGATGTAACTAAGTCTGTGTTCTTGTTGTTCTTAGTCTTGATAAGGTGCTGGGCTGGACTAGCGTGTTGCCATGCTGGCGCTTGTCTTGAGTTTTGTATTGATAAGCCTGTTACCCCTGCGGCAGCCCCTCATGATAGCTTGTCTCGAGTCTCGTCTCGGCAAGCTGGTTGCGCTTGTGGTAAGCTTATCCCAGCTCAGTATGGACAAGTAGGTTGCCTCATGGAAGCTGTCCTGAGTTCCTATTCTTGACTAGCCATTTTGTAACTTGTCTCGAGTTCTATGTATATTGTTCTTCTCTCGAGTTCTATGTATGAGGTGGTGTTCCTGTCTCGAGTTCTTACGTATGCTGTTGTGTTCCTGGTATGAATCTAGTTATGTGTTAATCTGGTTAAGTAATGAATAAAGTACTGTTCCTTAAGATTGTATACCTGCCTCTAGCCTGGTTTCTGCACTTGGGTCCAGAACCTACCTTGCCCGGAGAGCACGGCCCCGTATCTACGCGGCCCCGTGGCTCCCCAACCCTGACAACATCCCTGACTTGTCCAACAAGACCCTGCCGTGCTGACTTACCATGGCCTAAAAACACCCTCCCATGAACTAAACTAGAACAGGACCCTTCCAATGCTAAATCCCCTCTGGTTTGGTAGGAACATATAGGCACCACCTCACACAGCTAAGTGATCTTGTGGGTGTGTAGGCTTGGCAATGCTCACCTAGATTGCCCCTCTTATTTTGCTTGCAGCTTCCTCCTGCACGTCTTGGCTACCTGGTTCTGTACTGGCCTTGCGGCATGCGAGTCCCAGCCTTATTCGAAGCCCGTCTCAGTTGGAAGAGCGTTCCGTTGTGTGGAGGGCAGAGAGAGAGCTATCCAATCTGCTCTCTGATATACCCCTCCAATACACAGACCACTGTCTGTGGTTTTAATGGACACATGGCCTCAGGGAAATGGTTTACAAGCTTCCTCCTAGGTTTGAATGGTTTTTGATCTTATTTCGATCTTCCAGACGATTAACTTAACGAGCTCATCTTGACCAGAAACAATGAGTCATCAGCCTTGTTAATCAAGACTTGGCAGTGGGCCTCTCGGGCCATTGTTCCCAAGGACAGTTTGTTTCCATACGAATGCAACCTGGTTATGTGAGTCACCTCCAGCTTGAGTTTTTTTTTACACTGCTTCCCCCCACCCCCCCAAGCAGCCTGTCCAGTTTTTAATAAGGGTATATGTTAAAAATCCATGGAGTCTGTGCTGACTGCTACAGGCCGCCCTTTGATATTTCAGCTTTTCCCAAAGAGAAATATCATCAAAAGTTCTGTCATCTTCCGCTGCGGAAGGTGCACTGTATATCCCAACCAAACCGTACCTCAAATTTTACCCCAGGGTCCTGTATCTCACACTTTATACAACACATCACATGGGGAAAATGCTGGAGTCCATTATAAAAGATGTAATAGCAGAGCACTTGGAAAGCAGTGACAGGATCGGACAAAGTCAACATGGATTTACAAAAGGTAAATCATTCTTGACTAATCTACTGGAATTTTTTGAGGATGTAACTGGTAAAATAGATAAGGGAGAACCAGTGGATGTGGTGTATTTGGACTTTCAGAAGGCTTTTGATAAGGTCCCACATAAGAGATTAGCATGCAAAATTAAGGCACATGGGATTGGGGGCAAGGTATTGACTTGGATAGAGAACTGGTTGGTGGACAGAAAGCAAAGAGTTGGAATAAACGGGTCATTTTCTGAGTGGCAGGCAGTGACTAGTGGGGTACCGCAAGGATCAGTCCTAGGACCCCAGCTGTTCACAATATATATTAATGATCTGGACGAGGGAATTGGATGTAATATCTCCAAATTTGCAGATGACACAAAGCTGGGTGGGAGGGTAAGCTGTGAGGAGGATGTCGTGAAACTCCAGTACGATTTGGACAGGTTGGGTGATTGGGCAGAAACATGGCAAATGCACTATAATGTGGATAAATGTGAGGTTATCCACTTTGGTGGCAAAAACAGGAAGGCAGATTCTTATTTGAATGGCAATAGATTGGGAGAAGGGGAAGTGCAAAGAGACCTGGGTGTTCTTGTGCACCAGTCGCTGAAGGTAAGCATGCAGGTGCAGCAGGCGGTTAAGAAGGCAAATGGTATGTTGGCCTTCGTAGCAAGAGGGTTCGAGTACAGGAACAAGGATGTCTTGCTACAGTTGTACAGGGCCTTGGTGAGACTGCACCTTGAGTATTGTGTGCAGTTTTGGTCGCCTTACCTGAGGAAGGACGTTCTTGCCATGGAAGGAGTGCAGCGAAGATTCACCAGGCTGATACCTGGGATGGCAGGAATGACGTATGAGGAGAGATTGTGTCGATTGGGCTTATACTCACTGGAGTTTAGAAGATTGAGAGGGGATCGCATCGAAACCTATAACATTCTGTCAGGCCTGGACAGACTAGATGCAGGAAGGATGTTTTTGATGGCTGGTGAGTCCAGAACCAGGGGTCATAGTCTAAGGATAAGGGGTAAGCCATTTTGGACTGAAATGAGGAGGAATTTCTTCACCCAGAGAGTGGTGAACCTGTGGAATTCTCTGCCACAGAGGGCGGTGGAGGCCAGTTCATTAAATATATTCAAGAAAGAGTTGGATATATTTCTTAAGGCTAAAGTGATCAAGGGATATGGGGCGAAGACAGGGACAGGGTACTGAATTTGGATGATCAGCCATGATCTCATTGAATGGCGGAGCAGGCTCGAAGGGCCGAATGGCCTACTCCTGCTCCTATCTTCTATGTTTCTATGTTTCTATCACAGTTACAGGTATATAAACAAACACAGTCAACTCCGGGCTATTCTTTAATCAAAGCTTGCCACCAGTTTTGGAGCGTTTTACTTCATTTTCTGCATGACAACCGGAGAAGGTAAAACACTAACACACATTGAACTACTACAATCACATGAGAAATCACACGAATCCATGGGGGAATCTCTATTCAGACCGATGTCCCACCATGGCGGAGAAACCAGTTCTTTTATCTCATTCCCTGTTTCCCTGTTCCGTTGCTCAAGGGTATAGAAATGCTTTTGGGAGAGTTCAACTTCCTTTATTAATTTTGTGAGGTGTTCGGTCAGAGAAGGAATTTCATACCCGAACCGTGTTACGTATTGCTGCAGGTCCTGTACCGTGTCGTTCACCGTGAGGTGTACCATGGTGGGCTCTGGAATGGGGATGATGCGCTCTTGAGCCACCTGAACTTCTGTGTGGGGTTTGAAGCAGAAAGTCTTATCAGTGACTGGGCACCAAGTGACGTTGTGTACCCGGTACTGGTCCACGCTTGTCGTGATGCAGTACGTCCCTCTGCTCACATATGCTACCTGGGGTGGAGCGTTGCTTTGGGCCATCACCTCCATGGTGCAATTAATGGGCTCCGCACCCTCTGGTTCAAACCTGAACACTGGCCAATTAAACGCATTCAAATGCTGGGGACACAACACTACGTGCGCGCCCCTGCTTTGGCATCCATTGAGGTCAGTGCCGGTCATGGCGTTCTCCCACTTTACAACAAATGGTGGGGCCCCATGATGTCGCACGTGCACCCCATCCCTTAGGAAGCCAATATTCTCTACTCGGTATACTGGCGCTGGCCGCGGTGACCCGCCCATTACCGGCATCCGGAGTACAATCCCCATTACAGTGTGGTTGGACTGGCCACAGTCAACTGGGACCAGGTATGCCTCTGAGACCAGTCAGAGTTGGCACGGGCTCATTAAATTTTCGTACGGGCTGAGCGCAGTGAGGTGCCGGCTGCTGACCCATGAAGGGACGTGACCTTGCTGTAGGTCCTCCAAATTACTGCGCCCTTCATTCAGCAGTCATGCACCGTACAACACACACACATTGTTTTTCGCTGCCTGTGCCGAGGCATTCTGATCCTCCCTGATCAAACTATTGATCATCTGAGTGTGTGCCTCCAGCTCGGCTATGACTTCCTTTAAATGTATAGTAATAGGCTGATCTTCCCGTAACTCCAACCCCTCTAGCTCGTTACCCTCCCCCAGTATCTTTCGCAGCTGATCCCTTAAGGTGTTGATCTGCAACTGTGCATCATCCATACTGTTGATAATGGACTTGCCCGTGCTGAAGGCTGTAGCCGCATCATTAAATAGCCCCTGTCTATGTCTCCCCAAACCAACACGATAGTTTACCGTTAAATTGTACAGACTTTCCCGATTCACGTCCCCGTAAATTAATTCATAAAAATGTCGGAACATTTCCTTCAATAGGGCCTCATATAATTTTCCAGTTTCTACCGGACACCACCAGGGCAGCTGTACCCGGGTTAAATTTAGAATGACCGACGCGACTTCGTAGTGAATGTCTTGGTACAAGATCTTGCCAGTCGGGACTAACACTAACCCATTCCTCGGTCCCGGTGTGGTGGCGGGGCAACTAATCTGTGTTTCATGTACCGGTGGGATTGTGGGCAGGGGCTTCCTCTCATGTGCTACCAGTTCTGAGGAATTTACTGTGTTGGGAGGGTCTGCGATCACGCAGGAGTCCCCACTCTGATCCAATCCGATCCCAGCCCTGGAATCCTGCCACTGCCGCAAGAAGGCGATTGACACACCTGCCAGACAGACCCATTCCGACCCCCACATACACACGTAAATTCCCTGTTCCTCTTTCCACCATTTATTCCAGCACACTTCTACTCACCCCCGTAATCTGTCGGTACGTATCGTCCCCTAGTTTCTCCCAGTTAACCTTGGCCTGGCCCAAATTCCTTCACCACCACCACCGTCCCAAAGGAATGTGTCCCTCACATCTTAGACAGACGCGTTTCCCCTCGGTCACGCTAACCCGTGTGGCTGTGACCTGCAGTTTGGGACACGGCATGGAAGCTTCTCCACATGTGAAACCCTCGCTGCCAGAATACCGAGTCTAGTTCAATCCCAGCCACCTTCTCTCATGGAAGTAAGTGGCCATTCCGTCCATGTCCCCTGTCCTACCCCCCTGTGTCATGGTAGGCCCATTCCCTCCTGTGCAGCCATAGAGGAAGGACACCTTGGTGTCTCCTCTTTCCATGCTGCCAGTCCAGATCTTCATTAGGAATAGAAGTACTGTAGGAACGTGGATTCCTAACTAAAAGACTGAGTTCTACTCAGGCGATCAAACAAAATGAACTTTAATGAAACAAACAGGCTTTAACAAGAAACTGCAGGATAACATTGAATGTAGGTCTGCTCTCTCTGGAGGCTCCACGAGGACTGCTCCTGCAGTCCCGTGGCTGATGTCATGACGTCATCACGTTTTCCCGCCAGTGGGGGATCATGTGATGAACGGCGTGATGTCATCACGTTTTAGCTGCGCTGTTAAAGTAACCACACTCTGTACAGTTAAACAGCATTAATAAAGATACAGACTCAGACTGTAGCTAACATGTTGTTAAAGGAATTATATACAAACGATCTGAGTCCTTTGGCGGCTCCGCCACATGCGCCCCCCTAGAATTGTCTTTAACAGCAAAAGTGAGACGTCGAGGAGGCCTGACAAGTCTGTCCGAGCGACTTCGATAACCCTGCAAAGGAAGCTGATGGACGGTGGTCGAGCTGGTGGGCGGTTGTGGTTGAGTTGGCGCGGCGAGTGTGGTCGAGCTGGCGGGCGGCTGTGGTTGATCTGGCACAGTGGCTGCGGGCGGTCGGCCACGTTTCGCCGGTTGAGTGACGACAACTGGGCGGTCCAGGTCCAGGTGAGCCGGCTTCAACCGGTCCACCGAAATGTGATACGGCTTTCCTCCGATGTCGACCGAAAAGGATTTGTCTCCTGATTCGATGACGCGGCAAGGACCAGTGTAAGGGGGCTTGAGCGGATCCCGGTGAGCATCGTGGCGGATAAATACGTACTCAGCGCTCTTCAGCTCCGCTGGCACGTGGGAGCTCTGTAGGCCGTGATTTGATGTAGGCACCGAAGCGAAGCATCTGGCCGCTTTCTGGTGGCTGACAAGTTGCTGGGAGGCGGACCATGGCTCTGTGGGAGAAGGGAGGAAATCTCCTGGTACTCGGAGCAGCTGGCCATAAACGAGTTCGGCCGAGGACGATTGCAGGTCTTCTTTGGGCACCATACGAAGACCCAAAAGGACCCATGGGAGTCTGTCCACCCATCCTGCACCTTGAAGATTGGCCCGTAGGGCGGTTTTAAGTGACCTGTGGAATCGCTCGCAAAGGCCGTTCGCCTGTGGATGATAGGCGGTGGTGCGATGAAGTTTGGTGCCAAGCCCCTGAGCTACAGCATTCCAGAGCTCTGGTGCAAATTGTGGCCCACGATCGGAAGAGATGTCCGCCGGTACCCTGAAACAAGCAGCCCAACAGGAGATGAAAGCTCCAGCGATGTCTGCCCAAGTGGTGGAAACCAAAGGAATGGCCTCTGGCCACCTAGTGGTGCGGTCCACCATGGTGAGGAGATGCATATAACCATGAGAAGGCAGAAGTGGCCCCACAAGGTCCACGTGCACATAGTCAAAACGACGCTCCGGAACAGCGAACGTAGCCACTGGAGCCTTTACATGACGCTGGACCTTGGCCTTCTGGCAGACCACGCAGGTGTTGGCCCAGTCACGGACATCGAGGTGCATACCCTTCCAGACGAACTTCGCTGACATTAGCCGTTGTGAAGCCTTCATACCAGGGTGCGACAACCCGTGTATGGTGTCAAAAACCTTCCGGCGCCATGCGACTGGCACGATAGGTCGGGGAACACCCATGGAGACATCGCAAAGAAGCATGGTGCCTGCAGCCTGGAAACTGACGTCGGTCGCTTGAAAACTAGAGGGGATGGTTCTGTATGATTGGACATCTGGGTACAAGGCCTGATCCGCAGCCATGAGGGTGTAGTCAATCCCCAGGTGAACTGCATGGACCATCGCGCGGGAGAGGCAATCCGCCACCAGGTTGTCTTTACCAGACACATGTTGAATGTCCGTGGTAAATTGAGAAATAAACGTCAGGTGACGTTGTTGATGAGTGGACCACAGTGCGGCGGTCTTGGCCATGGCGAACGTTAGGGGCTTGTGGTCGACAAAAGCCGTGAAGGGACGTCCTTCTAATAAGAACCAGAAATGGCGAATGGCTAGGAAAAGGGCCAGTAACTCTCGATCAAAGGTGCTGTATTTTCTTTCATTTTTCCGTAGTTGACGGCTGAAAAACGCCAGCGGTTGCCACGTGCCGTTCACCCACTGCTCCTGCACTGCGCCGATGGTGTAGTGTGACGCGTCTGTGGTAAGGGCGATGGTGACACCTGGAAGTGGGTGCGCCAGCATGGTTGCATTGGCCAAAGCGCTCTTGGTGTTGATGAATGCCTGGTCCATCTCGGCCATCCAGCTGATTAGATCCTTACCGGACTTGCCCTTGAGGGCCCCGTACAAAGGTTGCATTAGCTGAGTCGCCTTAGGGATGAATCAGTGATAGAAATTGACCATCCCCAGGAACTCTTGCAGGGCCTTGACGGTTGGTGGGCGTGGGAAAGAGGTAACAGCTTCCACCTTCGTCAGTAAGGGGACGGCGCCATCTGATGTTATGCGGTGTCCCAAGAAATTGATCCGCTGCAGGCCGAACTGGCACTTGGCCGGGTTGATGATCAAACCATGCTGGCTGAGGCAAGTAAAGAGGGTACGCAGATGGCAGATGTGCTCTTCCTTCCTTGCTAGCGCTGACGATGAGAATGTCATCAAGGTAGACGAAGATGAAGTTTAGGTCTCGGAGCACGGAGTCCGTTAAGCACTGGAAAGCCTGTGCCATGTTCTTCAAGCCAAACGGCATCCGCAGGAACTCAAAAAGGCCAAAAGGGGTGATGACTGCGGTTTTTGGGACATCTTGCGGGTGCACGGGAGCCTGGTGATACCCCCGGACGAGGTCGACCTTAGATAGAATTTCCCGCCAAATGGGCTGAGAAATCCTGAATATGCAGGATCGGGTACCGATCAGGAGTAGTGGCGTCGTTCAGGCATCGGTAGTCACCGCATGGCCGCCAGCCACCGCCGGGTTTCGGAACAATGTGGAGAGGTGAAGACCAGGGACTATTCGACCAGCGAATAATCCCCAGCCGCTCCATCGTGTCGAACTCCGCTTTTGCAGCCATGAGCTTGCCGGGTTCGAGCCTTCTAGCCCGTGCATAAACCGGGGAGCCAGTAGTGGTGATATGATGTTCAACACCATGCTTCGTGGCCGAGGAGGAGAAAGTGGGCCTTGTCAGCTCCGGGAACTCTCCGAGGAGCCGAGTGAAGTCGTCCGGAGAAGGGAAAGCACAGGCGATAGAGCGCGCCACGGTGGTACCGTGGTGGCACGGGATCGAGTGGAAGGTGGCCGTGTTGATCAACCGGCGGTGCTGGACATCGACGAGGAGGCCGCTGGCACACAGAAAATCCACCCCTAGGATGGCCTGCGAGACTGTGGCCATGACGAATTCCCAATGGAAGCGCTGACCGCCGAAACAGGCTTGGACCCGCCGCTTCCGGAAAGTTTGAATGGCTGCGCCATTAGCCACCACGAGGGAAAAACCGTGGTTCCCAGCTTGCATATCGAGATTCGACGCAGGTAGGATGCTACACTGTCACAGAGGAAACGTCGACCCGATAGGGAATCGGTGATGTAAAGAAGTTTCCCCGTAGATCCGATGGCCATCGCAGCCGCGGAGTGCCCGTTAGACCCGGTCCTCCTTCACCAGGAATGCTGCAGGAGCTTTGCTTTTTTTGGGGGCGAAAAACTGCAGGGAGAGCGGCAGCGTCGTGCTTTCGTGCCAAAACTGGCGTGGTAGGAGCACCAGCCCGCTGCAGGAGGAGCTGGAGCCACATCTGTGGGGGATGGGCACCTCGTGGCCGCACAGCACTGCTGGGTTACTGTGAAAATCTTATCTGCTTCGGCAGCAAGCTCGGCGCAGTCTGTAATCTCGGATCTGGCTAGAGCAGCCTGCACCTGCTCTGGCAGTTGGCAGAGGAATAGCTCCCGGAAGAGGAAGCATTCCGGTTCGGCACCTAAGAGCGTGAGCATTTGGCTCATGAGCTCGGATGGTTTGGAGTCCCTGAGGCCGGGCATAGCAAGGAGCTGGCGAGCGCATTCTCACTTCGAGAGCCTGAAGACCTGTAGCAACCGCGCCTTTAACGTATCATACTTGCTGTCAGTAGGAGGACTACCGAGGAGGCTGACGATCCGCGAGGCAGTGGCGCTATTGAGGGCGGAGACCACGTAGTAATAACGGGTCTGATCCGCGACGATGTTCCGGATGGCGAACTGGGCTTCAGCCTGGATAAACCTGGTTGTTGCTCCCAGAACTGTGGCAGTTTAAGAGTCACGGCGTTCGTGTCCATGCTGAAGATCTTCCGCGAAAACCGTTCATGAAAGTCGGGGTCTCCAATGTAGGAACGTGGGTTCCTAACTAAAAGACTGAGTTCTACTCAGGCGATCAAACAAAATGAACTTTAATGAAACAAACAGGCTTTAACAAGAAACTGCAGGATAACATCGAATGTAGGTCTGCTCTCTGGAGGCTCCACGAGGACTGCTCCTGCAGTCCTGTGGCTGACGTCATCACGTCATCACGTTTTCCCATCAGTGGGGGATCACGTGATGAACGGCGTGACGTCATCACGTTTTAGCCACGCTGTTAAAGTAACCACACTCTGTACAGTTAAACAGCATTAATAAAGATACAGGCCTAGAAATTCAGTTGCGTTCGCCAGCCGTTAGTGCCATAAGAGGGGTAGATTTCGAGCGCTAGGCACTTAGCGCCCGGGCGCAGACCGATCTGCACCTACGCCCAACTTCAGTTGACATTTAGCGCCGGCGCAAAGTGTTTGCGCGCGCTCAGCTGCGCGCGCAGCTTATGACGTCATTTCGTCGTGCAACGCCATTTGTGCGCCCCAAACCGGAACTTCAGTGGTGCCCGCCCAATGTGGGCGTGGCGCTGTTAAGAACTGTGAAGTGGAACGCAGCAGAGGCCCTGCGGGCCTCGGGGAGCGCTAATTAAAGGGCACTTAGACTGAACTATAAAGGGCAGCCATTTTGCTGCAATGGCTTTAGTGCTACGGATTTCTGGACAGAGACCAAGGAAGAGACCTTACTGAATTGGGCCAACATAGGAGAGGTATTTTTGGCTTCTGGCCAGAGCTTGCAAATTTGTCTCATTGTGATTTCACTGTTTGCAAGTATATTATGGGGGCTGCATGGGGTTCCAACCCTCAGTTCCAGCATTATGTGCGAAGGGCTCACAGACGCTGTGTGAGAGGGGCAGCCATGCCTAGACGCAGAGGGGCCATCAGGCGTCGGCAACGTAGGCCTCACCCACTCAGGGAATACCGCCAGCAGGTGTCCTATCTCACCATGACTGCCGCGCATTGTGTTAAGAGGCTGCGCTTCAGAAGGGAGGTGGTTGCAGAGATCTGCCAGCTGCTTCACAGAGATCTGCCTCCACAGCTGATGTGCAGGACGTCTCTGTCAGTGGAAGTGAAGGTCACGGTGGCTCTGAACTTTTATGCAAGCGGCTCCTTCCAAGCCGCTGCTGGGGACATAGCGAACATCTCCCAGTTCGCCGTGCAGCGCTGCATCCGGCAGGTCACCGATGCCCTTTTCGCAAGGAGGCACCAATTCATCTCCTTCCCCATGACCCTAGAGAGGCAGGAGCAGCATGCAGTCGGATTTGCGAGGATCGCCGACTTCCCCATGGTGCAGGGCGCCATTGACTGCACGCATGTGGCTATGCAGGCACCTATCGACAATGCCGAGGATTACCGCAACCGGAAGGGCTACCATTCCCTCAATGTACAGCTGGTGTGTGACCACAGGCAGCGCATCCTAGCTGTCAATGCCCGCTTTCCAGGAAGCAGCCATGATGCATTTATCCTGCGCCAGACTACTGTGGCTGACATGTTCCAGGCACAGCCGCCCCCAAGAGGATGGCTTATCGGGGACAAAGGCTATCCTTTGTGTACACGGCTCATGACCCCGCTCCGCGCGCCCAGGACCCCTGCTGAGGGGGCATACAACGAAAGCTATCAAGCCACAAGGAACATCATAGAGCAAACGATTGGCGTCCTCAAGCAACGGTTCCGCTGCCTGGATCGTTCCGGCGGATCTCTACAGTATTCGCCAGATAGAGTCTCCCAGTTCGTCATCGTTTGCTGCATGCTGCACAACCTGGCTATCCGCAGGACTCAGGCACTGCCACCTCACATTGGACCACCACCTCAGGAGGACGAGCAGGAGGACCATGAGGAGGAGGAGGAGGAGGAGGAGGAGTACCAGCCCAGGAGGGAGCCACAAGGTCCAAGGGCCGTCCGTCGGCGGCTTATTGAACGACACTTCTAGGCCCCCTGTCAGGGAATGGCTTGTGGCAATGAACGCACCTGAATGCAGCCGCTCCGCAAGCCCTCAGCCGGTTAACACAACAACCACTTGAAACATCACACATGGACAAGCTGAATAAATAAAAAGCTTTATTTAACAAACTCAGGGCCCTTCCCACATGAAACCCAAAAACAGACAAGACCCCCAAAAAACAGTCAAAAACATATCTCACTCCCACAACCTGGGGAGGAATAACAAAACTTGTCCATCCAAATGGCCTTCATCCTCGGCCTTACCAAGACAAACCCCCCCATACAGAACACAAACACCCCCATATAAAAAAACATTTGCCTTCATCTTCGGCCTTACCAAAATAAACCCCCCCCATATAGAACACAAACACCCCCATATAAAAAAACATTTGCCTTCATCTTCGGCCTTACCAAAATAAACCCCCCCCATATAGAACACAAACACCCCCATATAAAAAAACATTTGCCTTCATCTTCGGCCTTACCAAAATAAACCCCCCCCATATAGAGCACAAACACCCCCATATAAAAAAACATTTGGCAACACACTCAACTTTGTGTGCCGAGAGGGCGAGTCCTTGTCCAGGCTTTTCTGGCCCCTGGCCGACCTGCTGCTCCACCTCAACCTGGGCCCTGTGGGTGTTGCAAGGCTGGGGGAAGGCTCCTGAGGGGCACAATGCGTGACGGCAGATGCCCTTGGGGGTCGGCCTAGACGAGCTCCAGCCCTGGAGGGGCCGGCTGCTGACTGCTGCAGCTGTGGCTGGGCAGCATCAGTCTCTCCAGCAGCTCGTCGCAGCTTTGCTGGGGGAGTGGCAGTGGCGGCTGCAGCAATGGGGGCAAGCTGGCTGATGCCAGGCGCTCGCTGGTTGCCAGAGACACTGGCAGTCGGCCGGGCTGGCACTGCCGCAAGCGTAGCAATCTGGTGAAGCCCAGACCGCTGTGCTGCAGCAGCGCGGCGGGTGCCCTGGCGATGCGTGCGTGACACAGCGAGTGTGGCAGCAGTGAGTGCCCGTACTGCCCTGGTCTGTGCCCGCATCAGACCAGCCAGTGACTGCACGGCACCACTCATCAACTCTGCACTCGCTGCCTGTGCTGCCCTGAAATCGGCCCGACTCGCGTCCTGTGATGCCCTGAATTCTTCGTGACCCCTGGCCTGTGCTGCCGCGAGTTCTTCTAAACCCCTGGCCTGTGAGGCCCCGAAATCGGCCACACTATGAGCCAGGGACTCAATGGCCTCAGGCAACCGTCCCACAACCCCCATGAACTTGGTGTGCCGACGATCCGAGTCTGCGGACATTTGATCAAGGAGGCGCACCTCCTGGGCGAGGACCATCTCCGGACTGGAGGCCGGACTCTCCCTCTGGGGAGAAGGCCGCCGAGCTGCCCGACCCTTCCCGCGTGGCTGGACACCACTGGGCCCAGCAACTGCACTCCCCTGCAACACTTCCCCCCTCTGGGGAGAAGGCCGCCGAGCTGGCCGACCCTTCCCACGTGGCAGGATGCCACTGGGCACAGGAGCTACACTCCCCTGCAACACTTCCCCCCTCTGGGGAGAAGGCAGCCGTGCTGCCCGACCCTTCCCGCGTGGCTGGACGCCACTGGGCACAGGAGCTACACCCCCCTGCAACACTTCCCCCTGGCTCTCCTCCAGGCAAGACGTGTCCCCTCCATTGCCATCCCCTGGCGCGGATGAGGGTTCCCCCGATGTGCCGCCTTCCTCTTGCTCCTCGTTGTCCTCCTCTTCCGAGGGACTGGCACTCGCAGCCTCAGGGACCTCCTCCTCACCAGCTGAAAGCAGGAAGGCACAAGAGTAGCTTTAGAGTGAGGACAGGGCATCAGCGAGGGAGGCATGAGTGGTGGCATTATGCGCATTGGTCGGACAGTGGCAAAGGATGTAGATCTGAAGCGCAAGGGGAACGAGAGAGGTCCAAACGCTCATGTCCTTACCATTGGGGCCCAGCACAGGGTCGGCATCTCCAATTGCAACGGGGCCAATCACCCGGGCACCCATGAGTCGACCCACGCGCTCCTCCAGGTCACTGAGCTCCTGGAACTGGGCACGGCCTCCCCCGGTGACAGTCCGGCTCTTCAGATTCTGGGCCAGCTTGGCCTGCAAGAGAAAGGACGGCCTCTAAGTACAGTGTGGTGCCCTGTTGTTGTGTGCACTGCCTCCCATGGTGGAATAGCTTGGCCAGTGTGGTGCCCTGTTGTTGTGTGCACTGCCTCCCATGGTGGAATAGCTTGGCCAGTGTGTAAAGTGCAGAAAGTGCTATTGATGTTCATGCCAGTGCCATAGCTGCTGGAGGAGGGCTGGCCATTAGGCCTTTGAGGTCCCTTTGCCCATAATGTGAGGTGCACATGCAAGGATGAGGAGGACAATGGAAAGGGTACTCACCCTGACCAACCGAGTGAGGTCGTTAAACTTTTTCCGGCATTGGTCACCAGTCCTGGGGACATCGCTGTTGGCTGTGACCCTCTGGGCGATTTCCCTCCAGGCTCTCCTGTACAGCCTCTTGGGAGCCTTCTTGCCACTGTCCAGGCACAAGATATCTCTTCTCTTCTCCAAACCCCTAAGCAGCACCTTCAAATCATGGGCAGAGAAGCGCTGCGCTCGCTCACGGGCCCTCTGCATCGTTGCTGGCGCTATTTCTCTCCAGCAGCAGTGTTTAGGCCTAGCTGGAGGGCTGCAGTATCCAGGGCGTGGCAGCAGACCAAGTCGACCCTTCCCCCTTTAAGAGCTGGCCGGCGCCAGGGTGTCTGCTGTCAATCAAAACATGACCGCACCTGCGCTGCGCCCGGCCTCGGAGGTATCAGTCTGCACCGCCGGCTTAGCGCCTAAAGATAGGGGTGCAACGCCAGTTTTAGCGCTCGAGCAAACTCCTTGGCCAAAGCTACTGAATATCGGCGAAGTGGCCTCCACTTTCCGGCGGGTGCAAACTTTAGCGCCCGCCCGACTTTACCGCCCCAAAAGTGGCTATACTGAATTTCTAGGCCACAGACTCAGACTGTAGCTAACATGTTGTTAAAGGAATTATATACAAATGATCTGAGTCCTTTGGCGGCTCTGCCACAGTACGATAAATTTGTTGGCCATATCCCTTGTTCCTCCGATCTCCTTTGGTTCCCTGCCAAAACAAAAGCAAATATGTTCCGTTCTGTGAGAGGGTTTTCCTCCACGGATCTGGTTTTGGTTATTTACAAAATATTTAGTGTTCCCTGCTGCATTAACGAGCGCCCCATTTAAGACCTCTCCTGGTCGGCAAATAGGGAGGCGTCCACGGCACCCTAGGCCGTGGGACCCGACTGCTCCTCCTTACCGCCCCGTCCTCCGGGTCATCATCGTCCCACACCATGGGAGGAAGACTCGCGTCCACCAGGCTCATGACTGTGCCCTGGTGCTTCTTGACCTTTGTTTTTCCCTCCTCGGGGTTAAACAACTTGCACTGGTTTACATGAAACCATTTTGTGCGTTTCAGGTGTTTTACTGCATAATACCATGGGGCTCGCTTTATCCACGATATTATAAGGCCCCATATACAATGGCTCGAATGCCCCTACTCGGGCGTAATTACGGACCATTACCTGGTCTCCCACCTCCCAGTCGTGGGTTCTCTGGGGTTCTAACAGCAGCCGATTTTTCTGGTGCTGGCTCTCAAGGTTACTGGCTGCTTGCCAGTGAATCTGTTTCAATGTCTCATACAGATTCTGGACAAACCTGTCCCGGTTTACCTCCCTGACCTACGCTTCAGTGAGGACCAGCGCCAACACATGGGTTGGGGTGCGCATAATCCTCCCGGTCATAACCTCGAGTGGTGAGTAACCTGTGCTTCTAGAGGGGCTGGCCCGGACACCCATTAAGACTAGAGGCAAGACATAGAAACATAGAAACATAGAAGATAGGAGCAGGAGTAGGCCATTTGGCCCTTCGAGCCTGCTCCGCCATTCAACGAGATCATGGCTGATCATCCAAACCCTAGCACCCGGTCCCTACACCGACAGCTATCCCACCCAAGCCCTATCCCCGTAACCCCGTAACCCCACGTATTTAATCCCCCCTAACACTAAGGGTCAATTTTTATCATGGCCAATCAACCTAACCCGCACATCTTTGGACTGTGGGAGGAAACCGGAGCACCCGGAGAAAACCCACGCAAACACAGGGAGAATGTGCAAACTCCACACAGACAGTCACCCAAGGCCGGATTTGAACCCGGGTCCTTGGCGCTGTGAGGCAACAGTGCTAACCACTATGCCACCGTGCGTGCCATCTCTGCGGGAATGGGCTTATCTCCTTCCTCGGTCTTTCTTTCAGTGTCCGATTTATGCGCTCCACAATTCCCGATGACTGAGGGTTGTGAGCCACATGCCACTTCCCTTGTATTCTCAAGAGTTTTAAGGTGCCCTGCATCACCTGCCCCGTGAAATGGCTCCCTTGGTCGGACTCCATGACCTGTGGCAGCCCCCACCGGGAGAACACTTCCCTCACCGGGGTTCTAGCTGTTGCTAGTGCCGTGGCTGCTCAGCAGGGGAAGGCTTCCACCCACTTGGAAAATACATCCACCAGGACTAAACAGTACTTGTTGCCTGCTTTAGTGGTGGGCAGTGGTCCGATGTAATCGACCTGGAGGGACTGCCATGGTCCCTCTACCCTCCTTGTGTGTCCTATGGGGACTTTCCTACGCTGAGGATCGGGGTTGTTTGCTGCACACACCAGGCAGTCCGTGTGATGCGCTATCAATTACTCATAAAAGACGGAGAGTTAGGAGAGTAACTAAAGGCTTTTATTAGCAAAGAACAGAGCATGCCTCTCGTGGTTGACTGGGTTCCAAGAAGGCAGGGGGCTGCAGGTCAATCACCTTTATACCTGGGCCTGTGGGTGGAGCCAGCCGAGACATGTTGAGGCATGCATAGGTACAACAGTGTGCAACAACAACAACAACAGTGAATAACAATAACAGTGGTTTACCACATTCACCCCTTGTTTAAAATTGAGTCCGGCGGGGTGAAGTGTACTAAAGGTTCGTGTAAGTAAGTCTATCAGGTGGCCTTGTATGCCGTCCTGATCGTCGTGGTGGCGGCGGTGATGGTGCAGCATCCAACGTTGAATCTGACGTCTCATTGAGTGGTTGGGTGGTCAATGACGGGTCCTGGGGCTGCGGCATGCCATCTAGCGGGGTTGGGTTGTGGGTAGTGGTGGATGGCAATGGTAGTGTTTCAGGGGCACCCAAAGGTGCGAGATCTCGTGTGGGGGCTGTGTCCTCCCGCCCGTCCAGGTACGCTACGTAAACGTACTGGGGGTAGGCGTGGGTAGTGGTGGGTGGTGAGGGAGGTGTTTCGGGAGCACCCAAAGGTGCGAGGTCTCGTATGGAGACTGTGTCCTCCCGCCCGTCCGGGTACACCACGTAAGCATACTGAGGGTTGGCATGGAGGAGGCTCACCCTCTCGACCAGGGGGTCCGTCTTATGGGACCTCACGTGCTTCCGCAGTAGGACGGGTCCTGGAGAAGTCAGCCATGTCGATAACGAGATCCCCGATGTGGACTTCCTGGGGAAGGAGAACATTCTCTCGTGAGGGGTAGCATTGGTGGCTGTACAGAGCAGTGACCAAATGGAATGGAGCGCTGCAGGGAGGACTTCCTGCCAGCGAGAGGTCGGAAGGCCCTTAGATTTCAAGTTTAAAAGGACTGCCTTTCAGACTGTCGCATTCTCCCTTTCCACCTGGCCATTCCCCCGGGGGTTGTAGCTGGTGGTCCTGCTTGTAGCGATACCTCTCGAGAGCAGGTACTGCCGGAGTTCGTCGCTCATAAAGGATGAGCCCCTGTCGCTATGAATATAGCTAGGGAAACCGAACAAGGCGAAGAGGTCATTCAGACATTTAATGACCGTGGTACTGGTCATGTCTGAGCAAGGGATGGCAAACGGGAAACGGGAGTACTCATCAATTATGTTGAGGAAGTACACATTGCGGTCGGAGGAGGGGAGGGGCCCTTTAAAATCGACGCTCAGCCGTTCAAAGGGGCGCGTGGCTTTGATCAGGCTTGCTCTGTCTGGCCTATAAAAATGCGGTTTGCACTCGGCACAGATTTGGCAGTTCCTGGTCATGGTCCTGACCTCCTCGATGGAGTAGGGCAGGTTACGGGATTTGATGAAGTGAAAAAACCTGGTGACCCCCGGGTGGCAGAGGTCATTGTGGAGGGTCTTCAGTCTATCGACCCGCGTGTTGGCGCATGTACCACGTGATAGGGCATCTGGGGGCTCATTGAGTTTCCCGGGTCGGTACAAGATATCGTAATTGTAGGTGGAGAGTTCGATTCTCCACCTCAAGATCTTGTCGTTCTTGATTTTGCCCCTCTGCTTATTATTAAACATAAAAGCTACTGAACGCTGGTCAGTGAGCAGGGTAAATCGTTTTCCGGCCAGGTAATGCCTCCAATGTCGCACAGCTTCCACAATGGCCTGGGCCTCCTTTTCGACAGAGGAGTGTCGAATCTCGGGGCCCTGGAGGGTCCTTGAGAAAAAGGCCTCGGGTCTCCCTGCCTGGTTAAGGGTTGCAGCTGGGGCAAAGTCGGATGCGTCGCTCTCCACTTGGAAAGGGATGGACTCATCCACTGCGTGCATTGTGGCCTTCGCAATATCTCCTTTTATGAGAGTGAAGGCTGCACAGGCCTCTGCTGTCAGGGGGAAGGAGGTGGACTTGATGAGGGGTCTGGCTTTGTCCGCATAGTTGGGCACCCACTGAGCATAGTACGAGAAAAACCCTAGGCATCTCTTCAGTGCTTTTTGGCAGTGGGGGAGGGGGAGCTCCATAAGGGGGCGCATCCTGTCGGGGTCGGGGCCGATGACTCCGTTCTCCACTACACAGCCAAGAATGGCAAGGCGCTTGGTACGAAACATACATTTGTCCTTGTTGTATGTTAGGTTCAGCCGCTGGGCTGTACGGAGGATTTTCTCTAGATTAACATCATGGTCCTGCTGGTCGCGGCCGCAGATGGTGACGTTGTCTAGATAGGGGAAAGTGGCCTGGAGCGCGTTCTGGTCAACCATCCGGTCAATCTCCCGTTGGAAGACTGAAACCCCGTTGGTGACGCCGAAGGGAACTCTGAGGAAGTGGTAGAGATGACCGTCAGCTTCAAAAGCTGTGTACTGGCGGTCCTCAGCCCTGATGGGGAGCTGGTGGTGTGCCGACTTCAGATCAATCGTTGAGAACACCCGGTATTGTGCTATCTGATTGACCATGTCAGATATGCGGGGGAGTGGGTATGCATCTAGCTGGGTGTAGCGATTGATCGTCTGGCTGTTGTCAATAACTAGACGCTGTTTTTCACCAGTCTTCACTACCACCACTTGTGCTCGCCATGGGCTGGTGCTACTTTCAATAATCCCTTCCTTCAGGAGTCTTGCTACCTCGGATTTAATGAAGCTCCTATCCCCGGCACTGTAACGCCTGCTTTTGGTAGCAATGGGCTTACAGTCGCGGGTGAGGTTAGCGAACGAGGGGGGGGAACTTTAAGGGTGGAGAGGCTGCAAATGGTGCGCGGCGGGCGATTTAAAAGCTGCTGGCTGCAGACTGTGAGTGGGGGGAGGGGTCCGTCGTACGCTAATGTGACACTCTTAAGGCGGCACTGAAAATCCAACCCCAGTAGAACGGCAGCGCAAAGGTGGGGCAGGACCAGGAGTTTAAAATTTTTGTATTCTGTGCCCCTTACTGAAAGGGTCACTACACAGTAGCCACCGACGTCCGCTGACTGGGCTTTGGAAGCCAAAGAGATCCGATGTCGCGTCGGCAGGACCGGGAGAGAGTAACTGCGCACCGTGTCGGGGTGGATAAAACTTTCCGTGCTCCCGCTGTCAAAAAGGCAGGTAGTGGCGCAGCCGTTTACCGTAATGTCCATCATGGACCTGGACAGTTGATGAGGGAGAGATTGGTCCAGCGTCACGGAGGCCAGCGTATGGTCGAGCGAGTCGATGTGGTCGTCAGATGAGGCGGTGGTTGAGTCCGGGTCCCCCGTGGTTGAAGTTGGAGACGTCCGAGATGGCGGACAAAATGGCGGCGCCCATGGTCCCGATCCCCACGCGGCTGGGGGAGCCCAAGATGGCGGACAAGATGGCTGCCCCCACGGTTCGCACGCGGCGCTGCTGGCGTTAGCGGTTTTACCTTTGCAGGTGCTGACATAATGTCCTTTCTTCCCGCAGCCAGAGCAGGTAGCATTTCTCGCCGGGCAGCGTGCTCTGGGGTGTTTTGCCTGGCCACAAAAATAACATTTCTGTGCCTTGGACATCGCAGCAGCAGTTGAAGGTGGCGGTCCCATGACCCAAGGTTGTGGCGTCCACGTTGCGGAGCGGTTAGGGGAAAAGGCGTCCATATTCTTGTGGGCCGCGTCGAGCGAGAGCGTGCGGGACACTGCCTTTCTCAGGTCCATTTCTCCCTTTTCCAACAGTCTCTGCCGGAAGTAGTCGGACCTTAGACCCGCAACGAAAGCATCTCGGATCAGTCCCTCCGTGTGTGCTGCGGCTGATACTTCTTTGCAATCGCAGTCTCAGCCGAGTATCCGTAGTGCCCGTAGGAAGGCCTCCACCGATTCCCCGGGCTGCTGTCTGCGGGATCTTAAGAGGTGCCTGGCATAGACCGTATTTACCGGGCGTGCGTATTGCCCTTTTAGCAGATCGATAGCCGCCGCGTAGGTCGTCGCGTCCTGGATTATTGTATAAACTTGGTGGCTCACCTTTGAGGCCAGGATTTCCACCTTGTTTTTGTCCAGGGTCACAGTTGAGGCTTGCAGGTAGGCCTCGAAGCAACGCAGCCAATGCGCGAATTTGGTAGCCGAACCCGCTTCTTGGGGGTCTAGGTCCAGGCATGTTGGTCTGAGGGCTCGCAGCAGCTCCTGCTGCTCAGTGTTTGGTGCAGCAGCCTGCTGTTCAGCGTTTGGTGCAGCAGCCTGCTGTTCAGCGTTTGTCGACATTTTGTTTTTGCTAATAAAACTGATGCGCTATCAATTACTCATAAAAGACGGAGAGTTAAGAGAGTAACTAAAGGCTTTTATTAGCAAAGAACAGAGCATGCCTCTCGTGGTTGACTGGGTTCCAAGAAGGCAGGGGGCTGCAGGTCAATCACCTTTATACCTGGGCCTGTGGGTGGAGCCAGCCGAGACATGTTGAGGCATGCATAGGTACAACAGTGTGCAACAACAACAACAACAGTGAATAACAATAACAGTGGTTTACCACACCGTGCAAAAGTCGCGGACATCCTCCCTGACTTGCGGCCACCACCCGGCCTGTTCTACCCTCTGCCAGGTAGTTTACGGCCCTGGGTGTCCCGCTCCTGGGCCCCCGTGGGCCAACTGGAGGAATTCCCTCTGGTACCGCTTGGGAACTATCCACTGATCCCCTTTAAATATCATCCCCCCTTTAACGGTAATGTCCGCTGCTCCGAACAGACCCTCTACCTGTTCGCCCTTTTCCTTCTTCCCCAGGATAGCCTTAAGGACGGGATCTTGGGCTTGGACTTGTTTTAAGTCCGGGGCCAAACTTACCCCTGGTGTTCCTCCCTTGTCCCAGATTGCTGCTACCGGGCCTACTTCATAGGGATCCCAGAACTCTCCTTCCCTGGCCCCCTGCTTGGCCAACTCATCAGCCCTTTGGTTACCTTCCCCTGCCTTAGGGATTACTATAAATTCTCCCTCCTTATCAGAACTCACCGCTCCCCAAAGGCAGTGATTCCTCAAATCCACTATTACTCGGTTGGCTAACATAAAGTCAGCCCCGAGGACTCCTGACCCTGGCTGTTCCCATTTTATCAGTACACACTCCCACATGGTATGGAGGGATCCTAGTTCTATGGCCAAATTTTTGGACATTGCCCCAGCCTGCTCGTTCCCCATGAACCCCACGAGGCTGAATGGGACCCTGCTAGACCAGGGTGAATTGGTCGGGTCCCTTGAATGGATCACCCTGCTCGAGGCCCCGGTGTCCACCAAGTACTTCCCATGTACCGTCTCCACTCCCATCTTCACACAAGGTCTACCCCACTCATCGTACGTGAGCAGACACAGGTACTCAGGCTGGGCGTGTTCTAGTCAGAGTGAAGCGCATATGGGAGCGGTCAGGATCACACTGCTTGCGGCAACATCTATTCTCCCTTTCTCCTGCACAAAAACCATCCGAAGGGCAGCCACCAGAACGTCCAACGGTTCCCCGGTTGCCCCCCTTTGCCTCGACAGTCTGTGCCTTTTGCACTGGAGGATCCCCTCAGTCTTGCCCCTTTTTCTGGGTCGGGCACTCTCGCCTCCAGTGTCCCGCCTTCCCACACCCGAAACATGTCCTTGCCTTTTCTGCACTACCCCTTCCTGACGCCATTCCTTCCTATTACCCTCACTGGCTTTCATTTCGTGGGCCCTCCCCTTTGGTTTGACCTCCTCCCTGGAATCGGCCTTAAAGGCTAGACTCAGCTTTCTGAGCATGCCTGCCTCCATATTCGCGAGGTCCTCAGAGTCAAACCAGGCTTCTGCTTTTGCCCTTATTCGTGGCAAACTGTTTGCCATGAGGGTCCTGAGCCAGTGATTCCTGGGGCCCCCTTGCAGCTGTAACCATATCTAGTATCCCACCCGTGGCCTTTTTGTATACAGGCCATAGCCTGTCTGCGAATGCCTGTGGTGCTTCGCCAGCCAGCTGCAGCGTTCTCTCCACTCGGGAGAACGGACTACCCTGGGTATGTCCCATGGCTCTCAGGATTTCCTCCTTTAAATCTGCCGTGGTTCCCTGCCCCAGCTTGGTGGCTGCGGACAGGGCCTGGTACAATTTTCCATCCAGGGAAAATAGTAACAGCCTGTGAGTTTCGCCCTCACTACACCCATTGATCCCCCCAATTTGCTCCACTTCCATGAAGTGAACGGAGGGGTCCCCTTCTTTTCTTAATTTGGGCATGTTTGCTATCATAGCCTGCCGTTCTGGGGTGGTAAATGGGACCACGTAATCGCTCTGCATGGGCCCTGAGCACCGTTGGGTGTGGGTGGACCGTACTTTTGCTGCCGCAGAGGACACATTGGTCTCGGTGGTGCTTCCACCGTTGGTCGGACTCCCCTATTCCAGAGCCAATCCTCAGACTCCTGTCTTTCCTCTTCCCAGGCCACCCGAGCTTCCCCCGGGGTTGTTAAGCAAACTATCCCTCTGGCTTTGGACAGGGCTTGGGTCAGACCTTTTATCCTTTCCTCACAGGGCCCGTGGTTTAAATCCTCATACCCCCTGCTCCTGGCTACCCTGTGGGCTACCTTTATGTCTCTAAGTTGCCCCTCTAAACCGTCAGCTCTCGTGGTTAATCTTGCGTTCTCCTCCCGTAAGGCCTGCTCATTTAACCTGGGCACCACAGGTATTCCCCCATATTATGGGAGGTCTCTTCCTGCGCGCGTCTTTCCTGTCTTTCCTCATGCAACTCCTCCACTATTCTACTCCCGACTATCCCCCTTGCGCCTGACTTGTCTTCAGACTCCTTCAGCTCGTTTTTGAGCTTTTCAACCTGCTCCCAGAGCACTTGAACTTGCTTTTGGAAGCACAGGAGCCAAATCGCCTTCGCTTTGGACTTCCTGTGCTCCTTGCTCCCTGTCCACTCTGCGGCCCTATCCTGGGGACTCTCAGAGCGCAACATCTCCAGCACCCATTGCTGGGATACGTTAACCTTTTTAAACACGTAGGAGGAAATTCTGTCCTCCCTTCCGGATCTCTTGCCCTCCAAACTGTCCATATTTAATGCACAACCTATCGTCTTGCTGCGGTCGCCAATTCTGTAACCGTTTTTTGCGGTGGCCAATTTCCTATGGCCCCTGCCGCAATCGCCAATTATTGTAAGTGGTTTTGCCCCACCCGTAGCGAGCACGCAAACCCCCTTACTACAAGTTCTTGACGATGGGGATTACTCAGGACAGATTTGAACACGGACAGCGTTTTCGGGCTCACTCGTACAGTGTTTATTAAGGTTGACAAAAACCACTCCACTCACATACAGTACAAGTGGTGTGAACACAACAGTACAGTTTAAAATAGTACAACCCTGACTTGTCCAACAAGCCCCTGCCGTGCTGACTTACACGGCCTAAAAACACCCTCCCGTGAACTAAACTATCACAGGACCCTTCCAACGCTAAACCCCCTCTGGTTTGGTAGGGACATACAGGCACCCCCTCACATAAGTGATCTTATGGGTGTGTAGACTTGGCAATGCTCACCTAGATTGCCCCTTTTATCTTGCAAGTCCCAGCCTTAGTCGAAGTCCGTCTCGGTTGGAAGAGCAAGGCTGTGCTCCTCTTGACATTCCATTGTGTAGAGGGCAGGAGAGAGCTATCCAAACGGCTCTCTGATATACCCCTCCAATACACAGACTGCTGTCTGTGGTTTTAATGGCCACATGGCCTCAGGGAAATGGTTTCCAAGCTTCCTCCTCGGTTTGAATGGTTTTTGATCTCATTTCGATCTTCCAGCCGATTAACAAGCTCATCTTGACCAGAAACAATGAGTCATCAGCCTTGTTAATCAAGACTTGGGAGTGGGCCTCTCGGGCCATTGTTCCCAAGGACAGTTCGTTTCCATATGAATGCAACCTGGTTATGTGAGTCACCTCCAGCTTGAGGTTTTTTTTTCACTGCTTCCCCCCCCCCCCGCCCCCCAAGCAGCCTGTCCAGTTTTTAAGAAGGGTATATGTTAAAAATCCATGGAGTCTGCACCAACTGCTACAAGTGTTTCCAGCATTTTCTGTTTATGTTTCAGATTACCAGCATCTGCAGTATTTTGCCTTCGTGATTCCATGTTTGTTGGACTGCTTACATACTGAGTAAGAAAGGAATGCTGCACACTGTAAAAATGCCATTCCCTTTCCTCCTTTCCCTATCCTTTTTTCCAGTTTATTTGGAGGTAGTTGAAATCTCTCATGATCATTATTTGATTTTTTTCCCCCTCATTTCATTGATATTTCTTCCTCCACTTCCCTTCCACCATTAGGTGGTCTGTAGAGTGCCCCTAATAACGTGATCAATCCCTTCTTATCCTTTGTCTCAATCCATATGGATTCTGTTTCTATCTTAATGTCAGTTATATTCCATTTTTCTATTGCCATTCTATTTTCTCTAATTAGTACAGTTAACCCCCCCCCTTCCTTCCATATCCTTTCTAAATACTTTATATCCTGCAATATTTAACTGCCAGTCCTGTTCTTTTTGTAGCCATGTTTCAGTTATCCCTACTAAATCTGGCTCCTCGCTACAAATTATTGCCTCCAGTTCCCTTGTTTTGTTTTAGATGCTGTGCACATTGCTGTACAGGCAAATTAAAAGGCTTTGCTCCGCTTGACGTTCCGTTGTGTGGAGGGCAGGAGAGAGAGAGCTATCCAAACTGCTGTCTGATATACCCCTCCAATACAAAGACCGCTGTTCCCCTCACTTTATTTTTAACAGTCATTTCATACAGTCATTTCATACTTATGTTCTATAACTGTATCTGTTCCCTGACCGTTTGTTGCTTTTATTCCTTACCTTGGTCTGACCTTTACTCTCATCTCCTATTTCTTTTATCTTCAGACTGAAGTTTTTTGCACCAGATCCCTCCCCCAGTCTTACTAGTTTAAAGTCTTATCCACAGCCCTATTAATCCTTTCTGATAGGACACTGGCCCCATTCCAGTTCAGGTGAAGCTAGCCCCAATGGTACAGCTCATTCCTGTCCCAGTTCTGGTGCCAGTGTCCCATGAAATGGTACACCTCCTTCTCACACCAGTCTTTCAGCAACGCATTCACCTTCCTGATCTAACCCTATGCCAATTAGCATGTGGCTCAGGTAGTATTCCCGAGATTACCACCTCTGAGGTCCTGCTTTTTAATTTAGTTCCTAACTTCTGATATTCTTTTAGCAGGACATCTTCCCTTTTCTTCCCTATGTTCTTGGTCCTGAAATGGACCATGACAACTGCATCTTCCCCCCTCCTTTTCCAAGTTCCTGTCCAGGTACTCTGAGATAACCGTTACACACTTTTCTGGACTCTTGGTCGTGATTTCAGAGGACGCTATTAATCCCCCTAATTGTCAAACCCCCTATGACTACAACCTTTCTATTCCACTTCTCCCCTCTTCCCCCCTCCCCACCACCTTGGACTGCCTCCTGCTCCATGGTGCCATGGTTAGCATTCTGGCCATTCGCCCCACAGTCTTTCTCCTCATCCTCACAGGTAGCAAGTACATTGTACCTGTTGGACAGGACAACTATCTGCAGGACCTCCTTCTCTACCCTTCCCTAGGTTCACCCTATCCTGCTGCCGGATTGTCATACACTCCCTTTCCCTCCCCTTAACTCTGTATCTAACCCGTGCTGTACCTGCCCTGGGAGTGTTTGATGGGACAGTGTAGAGGGAGCATTCTCTACCTATCTTTCCTTCTTTAAGACGCCCCTTTAGCAAGCTTTTGGTCATCTGCCCAAATATCTCCTTATCTGGCTCGGTGTCAAATTTTAAGAAGATAAGAATTAGGAGCAGGAGTCGGCCCTCTCCTCTCCCTCCCTCCGCCCCCCCTCTCCTCTCCCTCTCTCCCTCCCCCCCCCCACTCTCCTCTCCCTCCCTCTCCGCAGATCAGTGTCTCAGGGCTGGCCGGTGCGTGGCCTAGCGCGTGAGGCCCGGCCGGACTCACCTTAGCTCAGGTCGCGCTCTGGGCCAACGTTGACGCGCGCGCTGACTCCCGCCCCGCCAGCCTTCACTAAGATGGCGGCGATGGCTACGCTCGGCTCACTCCTGCGCCGCCAGCCTTTACCAAGATGGCGGCGATCGCGGGGCGGGACGGGCGGTGCCTAGCTCGGGCGTGGCTGGCTAGGAGAGGCCGAGGCTTCGAGGCCTGCAGGTGGGGTAAGCCTCCAAGGTTGCGGCGCCTGGCGGAGGTAGCGAGTCAAGAGGAAAAAAAGAGGGTGAAAGGTAGGAAAATTAATCAGCTTAGAAAAAATATTTACAAATTAATTTACTTTTTTAAAGAACAATTTCCCCTCCACACACACAGAAAGTGGGAAAAATAAACACATAGAAAGTGGGAAAAATAAATCGTTAGGAATCAAGATGGCGGCCACTCACCTCAGCTCAGAAGGATTAGGCCCACCCACACACGCAATGAAACGCCCCCCATGACGCACCGATTGGTCAACCATCAGGTTAATCCCCTGTATGATTGGTCAACCATCACGTCACTCAACGCTAATGAGCGGAATGTTGCCATTTTTTGAACCTTTTTTGTACGGTGGGGGAAAGGGTGGGGGGGAAAGGGGGGAGGGGAAAGGGGTGGGGGGAGGGGGGGAAGGGTGGGGGGCGGGGGGGAGGGAAAGGGGTGGGGGGAAAGGGGGGAGGGTGGAGGGGAAAGGGGTGGGGGGAGGGGGGGAAGGGTGGGGGGGTAGGGGGGGAAGGGGTGGGGGGGAAGGGGGGTGGGGGAAAGGGGTGGGGGGAAGGGGGTGTGGGGGGAAGGGGGGTGTGGGGGGAAGGGGCGGAGGGGGGAACAGGGGTTGGGGCGGAAAGGGGGAAGGGGGGAAGGGGGAGGTGGAAGGGGGTGGGAGGGATGGGGGAATATGGGGGGAAGGTAGGGGGGAAGGGAAAGGGGGAAGGGAAGGGGGAGGGAAGGGGGGAAGGTAGGAAGGGGGGAGGGGGAAGGGAAGGGGGGTGTGGGGGGAAGGGGAAGTGGGTGGGGGGGGGAAGGCGTGGGGGGAAGAGGGGTGGGGGAAAGGGGTGGGGGGAAGGGGGGTGTGGGGGGAAGGGGGTGTGGGGTAAGGGGGGGAGGGGGTAAGGGGGGAACGGGGGGGTGGGGGAAGGGGAGAATGGGGGTGGGGTAAAGGGGTGGGGAAAAGGGGTGGGTGGGGGAAGAGAGAGGTGGAAGAGGGGGTGGGAGGGAAGCTGGGGGGGGGAATATGGGGGGAAGGGAGGGGGAAGGTAAAGGAAGGGGGGGAAGGCGGTTGGAAGGGGGGGAAGGGAAGGGGAAAGGGAAGGCGGGAAGGACGGGGGGAAGGGGGAGGGAAGGGGTGGTAGGGGGGGAAAGGGAGGGGGGAAGGGAAGGGGTGAAGGGGGGTGAAGGGGGGAGGGGAAGGGGGGGAGGGGAAGGGGGGTGTGGGAGGGAGGGGAAAGGGGGTGTGGGGGGGAAAGGGGGGTGGGAACGGTCTGTGGGGGAGGAAAGGGGGGTGGGGGAGGAAAGGGGGTGTGGGGGAAGGAGGGGTGAAGGGCGGGAAGGGGGGAAAGGGAGGGGGAGCCAGCAGACCCTCTCCCCTCTGCCAGTGTTGAGAGTTGCATTGCCAGCGGCGGTTGGAGAAGACTAGGCCCCGGGGCCTCAGGCACCCGTACTGACATGGTCCAGCCGAGCCCAGCGCCCCAGGCAGCCCGAGCTCCACAGCCGCCGTTCAACCGCAGGCCACAAAGCACACGAGCCCAGCGCCGGTGATGGCTCCGCAGAGCTCCGTACCGCCCGGCCAGCCTTTACAAAGATGGCGGCAGTGGCTACGCTCGGCTTAGGCCCGCCCCGCCAGCCTTTACAAAGATGGCGGCGATCGCGGGCCGCTTGTTGAGCGGGACGGGAGGTGCCTAGCTTGGGCGTGGCTGGGGAGGAGAGGCCGAGGCTTCGAGGCCTGCAGGCGGGCTAACCCTGGAAGGTTGCGGCGCCCGGCGGAGGTAGCAAGTCAAGATGAAAAAAAAAGGGTGAAAGGTAGGAAAATTAATGAGGTTAGAGAAAATATTTACAAATTAATTAACTTTTTAAAAAAACAATTTAATTGTGTTTTAAAAGCAACTTTTTTTTTGCTGGAAATCTAGATTTTTAAAATAAACACGCAGAAAGTGGGAAAAATAAATGAATAGTTAGGAATCAAGATGGCTGCCACTCACCTCAGCTCAGAAGGATTAGGCCCGCCCACACACCCAATGAAACGCCCCCCATGACGCACCGATTGGTCAACCATCAGGTTAATCCCCTGTACAATTGGTCAACCATCACGTCACTCAACGCTAATGAGCGGAATGTTGCCGTTTTTTGAACCTCTTTTGTATACTGTCAGAACAATTTTTGTCTGACCAAAAAGTAAATACACCTATTAGAGTCCCGTAATGATAAGCTTTCTTTTGATATAACATATGTGTAGGTACGCTCTATAACTTTTGATTGTACAGCTGTACAGACAAACAGACAGACAGAAAGACAGACGGACGGACCGGTTTATATATATATACTAGCTGGAGTGCCCGGCGGTGCCGAGGCTTTTTCGAGGGCATGTTGTTGTTGGAAGAGAGAGAGCGACTGGGGGGGAAGAGAGAGAGCGACTGGGGGGGAAGAGAGCGACTGGGGTGGGGGAAGAGAGAGAGCGACTGGGGGTGGGGAGAGAGAGAGAGCGACTGGGGGGTAGAGAGAGAGCGACTGGGGGGAAGAGAGAGAGCAAGAGACTGGGGGGGAGAGAGCGACTGGGGGGAAGAGAGAGAGCGACGGGGGGAGAGGAGAGGGGGAGTGGGGAGTGCAGGGGGGAGAGAAGAGGTGGGGGAGAGTGGAGGGGGAGGGGAGGAGAGGGGGAGGGGAGGAGAGGGGGGAGGAAGAGAGACAGAGAGAGAGACAGCAGGAGCTGACTTTGGTTGCAGCTTGCTTGGTTACTGTTGCTAGGAGAGAGAGAGAGAGAGAGACCGCAGGAGCTGACTTTGATTCCAGCTTGCTTGGTTACTGTTGCTAAGTTACGTGAGGAGAAGGAGCCGATTGGCAGGAGAGAGGGGGGAGGGGAGGGGAGGAGAGGGGCAGATAGGGAGGGGGGGAGCGTGGGGGTCAGGGGCGCCATTTTGTTTTTTAAACTTTTTTTTAAATGGGTTTGCAGAGACAGCACGCGACGCTCGGCAAAACAGCAAAAGTTTTATTGTTGAGATACCGCGGCAAACGTGGGAGTCGAGACCAGAGCTAGTAAAACACAACTGCAGCACGGTGGCATAGTGGTTAGCACTGTTGCCTCACAGCGCCAGGGACCCGGGTTCGAATCTGGCCTCAGGTGACTGTCTGTGTGGAGTTTGCACATTCTCCCCGTGTTTCCGTGGGTTTTCTCCGGGTGCTCCGGTTTCCTCCCACAGTGCAAAGATGTGCGGGTTAGGTTGATTGGCTATGATAAATTGACCCTTAGTGTTAGGGGGATTAAATACGTGGGGTTACGGGGATAGAGTGGGATATGTGTTGGTGTAGGGGTTACGGGGATCGGGTGGGATATGTGTCGGTGCAGGCTCGATGGGCCAAAATGGCCTCTATCTGCACTGTGGGGTTTCTGTGTGATTCTGTATATTCTACCTCATGGCAAAGAGGAACTGGATAAGCCCGCGCATCCACTTAAATACTTCCCAGACAGGAAGTGCTCCCGGCAGCCTGTCCCTGCGGGAAGCAAGTTGCTGGAGGAAAGGGCCCCCGGCTGGGGGCGTCTGCTTAAACTGTCCGTGCCGCCGTGAGCGGATTATGCCAGTGGTGGCATGTCACCACAGAGCTCCCCCCAGAATCCGCTTAGGAGGAGTGGACGAGTCGTGACGGTGGTCTGATGGTTCTGCCGCAGCGGCTCTGAGTGGTCGCCGGTCTAGTTGGTGGGGCCGGGCGGTTCACCGCTGGCTGTGCTGGCTTGCTGGCGGGACGGCCTCTAGTTGGAGGCTGGGCCACGGGGACCTGTTCCCCTGATTCTGTGTGTGCTGGTTTGAGCCGGTCAATGGAGACTGTGTCGACCCTGTCGCCGAGTCGCAGCTTGAAGACCTTGTCCCCGGTTTGTAGTACCTCGTACGGTCCGTCGTACGGGGGTCGCAGGGGCCCGCGGTGCGCGTCATGTCGCACGAAGACGAAGCGCGCCTGCTGTAAATTTGGCGGGACGTGAGGTGCGAGTTCGCCATGCCGGTTGACCGGAAGGGGGGCGAACTGCTGAGCGGAAGAGAAAGAGTTGAGCCGCTGCTGTTCGGCCGACCAAGGCGTGGTAGCCTCCGGAAGGAATTCGCCTGGGACGCGCAGCAGTTGTCCGTAGACTAACTCCGCTGCCGAGGACTGGAGGTCTTCCTTGACCGCGGTGCGTAGGCCTAGTAGCACCCACAGTAGGCGGTCAGTCCAGGTACTGTCCTGCAGGCCGGCGCGGAGTGAGGCCTTGAGTGACCTGTGGAAGCGTTCACAAAGCCCGTTGGCCTGCCGGTGGTACGCCGTGGTTCGGTGGAGCGTCACCCCGAGGTTGCGTGCTGTGGCCGTCCAGAGTTCGGAGGTGAACTGGGTGCCTCTGTCAGAGGTTATGTCGGCCGGTACGCCGAAACTCGCAACCCAGGTGTTAACGAACGCCCTGGCGATGTCGGCTGTGGTGGTGGAGGTCAGCGGCACTGCCTCAGGCCAGCGTGTGTGGCGGTCGACCATCGTGAGGAGATAAGTTTGGCCTTGCGATGGCGGCAGGGGACCGACGATGTCGACATGTATGTGGTCGAAGCGGCGGCTGGGTACCTCGAAGTCTCCCAGGGGTGCTTTTGTGTGCAGCTGTACCTTAGCCCATTGGCAGGCGAGGCAGGAGGTGGCCCAAGTCCGAACATCTCTGCTGAGGCCGCACCAGATGAAGCGCTGGGAGAGGAATTTGACGGATGCGCGGGAACCCGGGTGGGAGAGCCCGTGGAGCGCGTCGAAGATGCGGCGGCGCCAGGTTTCAGGGACGACCGGCCTGGGTTGGCCGAGTGAGACGTCGCAAGTGACTGCCGTGGCTTCGGGCCCGTGCGCGACCTTGACTAGGCGTAGCCCTGGCAGGCTGGTAGCCGCCGAGAGGAGGTCTGGGTCCGTGAGCTGGGCCACTGCTAGTTGCGTGTCGTCGACCGCGAGGTGATTCGCGCAGATGGCGGGACGGGAAAGGCAGTCGGCGACAATGTTGTCTCTACCGGAGACGTGCTGGATGTCCGTAGTAAACTCGGACACGGCCGCGAGCTGGTGTTGCTGCCTGGCGGACCAGGGTTCGGTGTGTTTGGCCATCGTGTATGTGAGCGGCTTGTGGTCCACGTACGCGGTGAAGGGGCGGCCTTCCAGGAGGAACCTGAAATGGCGGACCGTCAGGTGGAGCGCGAGAAGCTCGCTGTCGAAAGTGGAGTATTTGACCTCCGGGGGGGGCGCAGTTGGCGGCCTTGAACACGGCGCCGACCGCGTGGTCGGAGGCGTCGGTGGTGAGCGCGACCCGGGCATCGGCCCTCGGGTGCGCGAGCAGAGTGGCATCGGCGAGCGCGTTTTTGGTGGCGTCGAAGGCGGCTGACGTGTCAGTGGTCCAGGCTACGTCCATCTTGCCGGATTTACCTCGGAGGGAGTCGTATAGGGGCTTCATGAGGGCTGCAGCTCTGGGGATGAACCTGTTGTAGAAGTTCACCATCCTGAGGAACTCCTGGAGGCCCTTGATGGTTGTGGGGCGGGGGAATTGCTGGACGGCCTGCACCTTGTTGGGCAGGGGGACGGCCCCAGCAGGGGTTATGTGGTGACCGAGAAAATCGATCTCGGTTAGGCCGAATTGGCACTTCGCCGGGCTGAGGATGAGCCCGTGTTGGGCTAGGCGCCCGAACAGGATGCGAAGGTGTTCGAGGTGTTCCTGTTTGGAGGAGCTGGCCACGAGAATGTCGTCTAGACGAATAGGAAGTTCAGGTCCCGGAGGACTGAGTCCATAAGGCGTTGGAAAGCCTGGGCTGCATTCTTGAGGCCGAAGGGCATCCTCAGGAACTCGAACAGGCCGAATGGGGTGATGACGGCCATTTTGGGGATGTCCGCGGGGTGTACGGGGACTTGGTGGTAACCACGCACCAGGTCGACTTTGGAAAATACGGTTCGTCCGGCCACTCGGGCCGAGAAGTCCTGGATGTGTGGCATCGGGTATCGGTCAGGGGTGGTGGCGTCGTTAAGGCGGCGGTAGTCCCCGCAAGGGCGCCAGCCTCCGCCGGGCTTGGGGGCGATGTGGAGGGGCGAGGCCCAAGGGCTGCTGGAGCGGCGGATGATGCCGAGTTGTTCCATGGTGGTGAACTCGGCCCGCGCGATTTCCAGCTTGGCCGGGTTGAATCTGCGGGCGTGGGCAGAAACTGGGGGGCCGGTGGTGGGGATATAGTGCTCCACACTGTGTTTGGTGGCTTTGGCCGAAAAGGTCGGGTTAGTGAGGGCGGGAAACTCGGCTAGGAGTGCCGAGTAGTCGTCCGTGGCTCTGGCGAGGCAGTAGGTCGTCAGGCCGGCCGAACGGGCCGGGGTAAATGCGCCGGGGATGGGGGCCATAGTGTTGATGTCGACGAGGCGGTGCCTCGGAATGTCGACAAGGAGGCCGTGGGCGCGTAGGAAGTCGGCGCCGATGAGTGGGCAGAGGACCTTGGCTGTGAGGAACTCCCAGCGGCAGCGGCGGCCCGCGAGGTCGAGCGTGACCATGCGGGTGCCATATGTGCGGATGTCAGAGCCATTGGCTGCGGCCAGCGTGATACCCTGTGTGCCGCATTGGATTTCGAGGGCGGAGGCGGGGGTGATGCTCTGCTGGGCCCGTGTCGCACAGAAGTCGGCGGTTGGGTCTGTCGTCGGTGACGTACAGTAGAGGCCCCTTTTGCCCCGCGGCCATCGCGGGGGCCGGTGCGGGGGGGGTTTGAAAGTACACGGTGGCGTGCAGCGTTGGGCCCTAGTGCCAAAATGGGTGTGGTAGTAGCAGTGACCCGGAGTGGTAGGGCGGTCAGGCCTAGTGGGCCGGGAAGACCGCGTGGTCGTTGCCGTGAGGTCGGGCGCGACGTCGCAAGCGGACTGTGCAGAGAGCAGCCGGTCGGCCTTTTCGGCTATGTCATTCAGGTCTGTGGAGCCAGACTCCACAATGAGCGGGCGGATGCTGGCGGGGAGCTGCCGAATGAAAAGCGTGCGAAAGAGGGCACCGGGGTTTTTGTCGTCCGAGAGGGACAGCATGTGGGAAAGCAGGTCTGATGGTGAAGCGTCACCAAGGCCGGGGAGGTCAAGGAGTTGGCAGTGGCGCTGGTAAGAGGACGTTTGAAATTTTTTAAGGAGCGCAGCCTTCAGATGTTCGTACTTGCCATCCGCTGGTGGATCCTGCAGCGCTGCCCAAACCTTGGGGACTGTGGCATAGGTGAGAGAGGAGACGAGGTAGTCGTACTTTGTGGCGTCGACTGTAATGTGTTTCAGCCGGAATCTGGACTCAGCTTGAACGAACCAGGCTTCGGCCAGGTTCTCCCAAAAGTCCGGTAATTTAACCGTGACTGTGTTTGTATCCGCCATGCTAGCTTAGGATTCGTCCTGAGCGTCGGGGTCACCAGTGTTGAGATACCGCGGCAAACCTGGGAGTCGAGACCAGAGCTAGTAAAACACAACTGCTTTTATTCTACCTCATGGCAAAGAGGAACTGGAAAAGCCAGCGCATCCACTTAAATACTTCCCAGACAGGAAGTGCTCCCGGCAGCCTGTCCCTGCGGGAAACAAGTTGCTGGAGGAAAGGGCCCCCGGCTGGGGGCGTCTGCTTAAACTGTCCGTGCCGCCGTGAGCGGTTTATGTCCAGTGGTGGCGTGTCGCCACATTATTTGTTTTCCCGAAATTTCTTTTCCAGTGTTCGGCTGTTTGTTGAGCAAAGAAGGCTAAACTAATTTATTTATAGTCTCTGAAGGATTAGGCCCCACCCAGACAATAAACACACAGAAAGTGGGAATAAAGATGGCAGCCACTCACCTCATTTCAGAATGATAAGGCCCGCCCACACACGCGGTCAACCGTCAGGTCACTGAAGTGTAGGATTGGTCAATCGTCCTGTCACTCGACTCTAGGATGGCCCGCCCGCACACGCTACGAACCCACCCCCGCGACGCAGCGATTGGTCGACCGTCGGGTCGCTCGACCGTATGATTGGTCGACCTCGACGTCACTGGATGCTAATGAGCGGATAATGAGCGGAATTTTGAAAGTTTTTTGGATACCGCGGGCGCAATTTTTGTCCAGCCGAAACGTAAATATGCTTATGACCGTTCCAGAATCATAAGCTTTCTTTTGATGTAACGCACGTGTAGGTATGCTCTATAACTTTAGAGTGTATAGCCGGACAGACACACCGAAGGACAGACAGACAGATCGATTCTTTTTAAATCAAGTGCGAGGCTTTGGGGCCTCTCTGTGTCCCTCTGTGAATCTGCTGCCGGGCAACATTTTAAATCGAGTCCCAGGCTTTTGGGCCCTGTCTGTGTCCCTCTCGCAATCTGCTGCCGGGCAACATTTCTACCCTTTAATACCTTGAAAGATGAAAGTGAAAGTACTTATAAAACGTTTTTGGTAAATGTTATGTTATTTTTAAAAGAGATACTAACTTTTTCAAAGCTGGATCAGCAGAGTAGTTTGAGCTGGAAGCTGAAGTAATGGCAGTGAAACAATGGCTGCCAGATCCCTGAGATGAAAACGATTAGTCCCGCCCACACACACACACACCGATTGGCCAACGATCAGGGGACTGTACTGTAGGATTGGTCAATCGTGACGGCACAGGATTGGTCAAACCTTGACGTCAGTCAATCAATGCTAAGTAGCAGATAATGAGTTTAATTTTGAAGGTTTTTTGCATAAGGCGCGAACAATTTTCGTCCGACCGAAAAGTAAAGATGCTTACGACCGTCCCGGAAGCGTAAACTTTCTTCGGAGGTAACGCGCGCGTAGGTACGCTCTATAACTTTCGAGTGCATAGCCGGACAGACGCACACCCGAGGACAGAAGGACAGACAGACAGATAGATAGATCGATTCCTTTATATATATAGATACTAGCTGGAGTGCCCGGCGGTGCCAAGGCTTTTTCGAGGGCATGTTGTTGTTGGAAGAGAGAGAGAGAGCGACTGGGGGGGGGAAGAGAGAGAGCGACTGGGGGGGGGAAGAGAGAGAGCGACTGGGGGGGAAGAGAGAGAGCGACTGGGGGGAAGAGAGAGCGCGACGGGGGGAAGAGAGAGAGCGACTGGGGGGAAGAGGAGGGGGAAGAGAGGGGGGAAGGGGAGGGGGGGAAGAGGGGGGAAGGGGAGGGGAGGGGGGAAGGGGGGAAGAGGGGTGGAAGGGGAGGGGGGAAGGGGAGGGGGGAAGAGTGGGGAAAGGGGAGGGGGAAGAGGATGGGGAAGGGGAGGGGGAAAGGAGAGGGGGGAAGGGGGAGGGAGAGAGGGGGGAAGGGGCGGGGGGAAGGGGAGGGGGAGAAGAGGGGGGTAAGAGGGAGGGGGGAAGAGGGGGGGCAGGGGAGGGGGGAAGGGGGGGAGGGGGGAAGAGAGGGGGGCTGAGTTAGGGGCGGAGGGGGTCGAAGGGGAGGAGGGGGGGGAAGGGGAGGGGGAGAAGGGGGAGTCCCCTAGCCCCCTGATCTCCGCCCCTCATCACCCGCGCCCCCGCCCCCCGAGCCCCCACCCCCCCCCGATCTCCCGAGCCCCGCCCCCCCGATCCCCACCCCCCCGAGGCTCCCCCCCCAGGCTTGCCCACCCCCCAGGCTCCCCCCCGCTCGCCCCCCCCGGTCTCCCGACCCCCCCCGCCCCCGATCTCCTGCCCCCCCCGACCTCCCGCACCCCCGATCTCCTGCCCCCCCCGATCTCTCACCCCCCCGATCTCCCGTCCCCCCCCCCAACCAAGCACCGAACTCCAGAGGCCCGATCTCCCGAGCACCGGCCCCCCGCCCTCCCGCTCTCCGGAGCCCCGCCCTCCCGAGCTGGCTTCAAGTCCGCCGATTGCGGCTGTGAGAGACGGCCAGCGGGCCCGGTTGCCGGGGTAACCCTTCCCCTCTCACCAAGCCCCGCCCGAGATCCGCACTCCCGAGAGCCCCGCCACCCCCCGCCCGAGCCGAGCAGGGAACAGAGAGAGATGACGCGTCTCAGCTGTTCCTGCTGCGCGCGCACCCTGACCCTCATGACCCTCGTGGCTGACGCCGTTGCCCCAGGTAACATGACACAGGGGGGGCGGGTGAGGAGCTTAGCAGAAGCCGTGGGACAATTACCTAGCTCGGGCCTGGCTAGGCAAGAAAGGCCCAGGCTTTGAGGCCTAACAAAAACTGGGAAAGGTAGGAAAAAGAATCTTCAGG
>NC_140999.1:80114128-80139276 GCF_052327205.1 Somniosus microcephalus | reverse complement strand
CCTCCTCCTCTCCCCCCCTCCTCCTCTCCCCCCCTCCTCTCCCCCCTCCTCCTCTCCCCCCTCCTCCTCCTCCCCCCTCCTCCTCTCCCCCCTCCTCCTCCTCCCCCCTCCTCCTCCCCCCTCCTCTCCTCCCCCTCCTTCTCTCCCCCCTCCTCCTCTCCCCCCTCCTCCTCCTCTCCCCCCCCTCCTCCTCCTCTCCCCCCCCCTCATCCTCCTCTCCCCCCCTCCTCCTCCTCTCCCCCCCTCCTCCTCCTCTCCCCTCCTCCTCCTCCTCTCCTCCTCCTCCTCCTCTCCCCCCCTCCTCCTCCCCCCCCCTCCTCCTCCTCCTCACCTCCCCCCCCCCTCCTCCTCCTCCTCACCTCCCCCCCCCCTCCTCCTCCTCCTCCCCCCCCTCCTCCTCCTCCTCCTCCTCCCCCCCCTCCTCCTCCTCCTCCCCCCCCCTCCTCCTCCTCTCCCCCCCCTCCTCCTCCTCTCCCCCCCCTCCTCCTCCTCCTCTCCCCCCCCTCCTCCTCCTCCTCTCCCCCCCCTCCTCCTCCTCCTCTCCCCCCCTCCTCCTCCTCCTCCTCTCCTCCTCCTCCTCCTCACCTCCCCCCCCTCCTCCTCTCCCCCCCTCCTCCTCTCCCCCCCCTCCTCCTCCTCCCCCCCTCCTCCTCCTCACCTCCCCTCCCCCCCCCCTCCTCCTCTCCCCCCTCCTCCTCTCCCCCCCTCCTCCTCCTCCTCCTCCTCTCCTCCTCCTCCTCCTCCTCACCTCTCTCTCCCCCCTCCTCCTCCTCCTCCTCTCCCCCCCTCCTCCTCCTCCTCCTCTCCCCCCCTCCTCCTCCTCCTCCTCTCCCCCCCCCTCCTCCTCCTCCTCTCCCCCCCCTCCTCCTCCTCCTCCTCTCCCCCCCCTCCTCCTCCTCCTCTCCCCCCCCTCCTCCTCCTCCTCTCCCCCCCCCTCCTCCTCCTCCTCTCCCCCCCTCCTCCTCCTCCTCTCCCCCCCCTCCTCCTCCTCCTCTCCCTCCTCCTCTCCCCCCCCCTCCTCCTCCTCCTCTCCCCTCCTCCTCTCCCCCCCCCTCCTCCTCCTCCTCCTCCTCACCTCTCTCTCCCCCCCCCCCCCCGTGGATCAGCGCCTCAGGGCCGGCCGATGCGCGGGCTAGCGCGTGAGGCCCGGCCGGACTCACCTTAGCTGCGGTCCAGGCCGACATTGACGCGCGCGCTGACTCCCGCCCTCCTGAGCTGGATTCAAGACCGCCGATTGCGGCTGTGCGAGACGGCCGGCGGGCCCGGTTGCCGGGGTAACCCTTCCCGCTCTCCAAGCCCCGCCCGAGATCCGCACTCCCAAGAGCCCCGCCCCGCCCCCCCCCCGCCCAAGCCGAGCGGGGAACAGAGTGACCTGATGGCTTTGGGTCCGGCTCTGGGGCGGGGCTGTTGACGCCGCGGGGAGGTTTTGTGCGCGGCAGCTCCCGCATGGCCCGCCGCGGCCGGTGACCTGGTGGCTTTGGGTCCGGCTCTGGGGCGGGGCTGTTGACGCCGCGGGGAAGTTTTGTGCGCGGCGGCTCCCGGCACGGCCCGCAACTCAAGGCCCAGGCTTCTAGGCCGCGCCCGGCGCCGGCACAGCCGCTCGAAACGGCCGTCAAAGTAGGCGAGCCTCCAGGCGAAGGGCAGGGGATCACTTCATTTCCTCCTGTTGCTAAATACAATTTAAAACACAAATAAATTGTTATTTAATTCCCTAACACATAATTCAAATATTTACCTTAGTTCCCTAACACACAGAAATTGTGGGAAAAAAAGTGAAGAATCAAGATGGCGGAATCGTCCCGTCACTCGACCGTAGGAGGGCCCGGCCGCACGCGCCAGGAACCCGCCGTACGATTAGCGATAGAGTGACATCGAGGTCGACCAATGAGCGGAATGTTGAACGTTTTTTGGATACCGCGGGCGCAATTTTTGTCTGGCCGAAACGTTAATACGCCTATGACCGGTCCTTAATCGTAAGCTTTCTTTTGACGTGACGCGCGTGTAGGTACGCTCTATAACTTTCGAACGTATAGAGAACAGACAGTATATATATAGATAGATAGATATAGATAGATAGATGTAATAGCAGAGCACTTGGAAAACAGTGACAGGATCAGACAAAGTCAACATGGATTTACAAAAGGTAAATCGTGCTTGACTAATCTACTGGAATTTTTATATAAGGGAGAACCAGTGGATGTGGTGTATTTGGACTTTCAGGAGGCTTTCGATAAGGTCCCGCATAAGAGATTAGCTTGTAAAGTTAAGGCACATGGGATTGGGGGCAAGGCATTGACTTGGATAGTGAACTGGTTGGCAGACAGAAAGCAAAGAGTTGGAATAAACGGGTCTTTTTCCAAGTGGCAGGCAGTGACTAGTGGGGTACCACAGGGATCGGTCCTAGGATCCCAACTATTCACAATATATATTAATGATCCAGATGAGGGAACTAGATGTAATATCTCCAAGTTTGCAGACGACACTAAGCTGGGTGGGCGTGTGCGCTGAGGAGGATGCCAAGAAACTCCAGTATGATTTGGCAGATTATCTGAATGGCAATAGATCGGGAGAAGGGAAAGTGCAACGAGACCTGGGTGTCCTTGTGCACCAGTCGCTGAAGGTAAGCATACAGGTGCAGCAGGCGGTTAAGAAGGCAAATGGTATGTTGGCCTTCGTAGCAAGAGGGTTCGAGTACAGGAACAATGATGTCTTGCTGCAGTTGTACAGGGCCTTGGCGAGACCACATCTGGAGTATTGTGTGCAGTTTTGGTCGCCTTATCTGAGGAAGGATGTTTCTTCCATGGAGGGAGTGCAGCGAAGATTCACCAGGCTGATACCTGGGATGGCAGGAATGACATATGGAGAGAGATTGGGTCAATTGGGCTTATACTCGCTGGAGTTTCGAAGAATGAGAGGGGATCTCATTGCAACTTATAAAATTCTAACAGAACTAGACAGACTAGATGCAGGGGAGTCCAGAACCAGGGGTCACAGTCTACGGCTAAGGGGTAAGCCATTTAGGACAGAGATGAGGAGGAATTTCTTCACCCAGAGAGTGGTGAACCTGTGAAATTCTCTACCACAGAAGGCAGTGGAGGCCAGTTCATTAAATATATTCAAGGAGGAGTTGGATATATTTCTTAAGGCTAAAGGGATCAAGGGATATGGGGAGAAAGCAGGGACAGGGTACTGAATTTGGATGGCAGAGCAGGCTCGTGGGGCCGAATGGCCTACTCCTGCTCCTATCGTCTATGTATCTATGATGATAGGGTGGTGGACACAGTTTCAAATAGCCTTCAAAAAAGGAATTGGATAAATACTTGAAGGAGAAAAAAATTGCAGGGATATGGGCAAGAGCAGGGGAGTGGGACTAACTGGATTGGCCTTTGAAAGAGCCGGTGCAAACCAAATGGCCTCCTTCTGTGCTGTGCTGTTTTAGATCTGTAACTTTTAGATTACTGTGTAAAATAATTAGCATGGGCACAAATTACAAAGTATTGGTTAATTGTGAACAGTGGCACAATGTACATCACAAAAAGAAAGATTTAGGGAAATTATGGTGGATAAATTGATTAGCAAAACCATGCTTAGTTGCAAAAAAAAAGCAAATAACTTCCAGTTTGTATCAGCAGAGATTCAGTACAACTCAAATGAGGCTGGATTGTTGCTGAATGAAACACTAGCCAGACACATCTACAATGTGTGCAGTTGTGATCACAATCACAAGAAGGACATCACTGCCCTCAAGTGTACAGAGCTGAACAATGACTGATTCCAAAGGTGGTCTGTCACTAGGGCAAAGGTTAAGGATGCTAAGTGAACAATCCTTTGAAATTTTCAAGATAATAGGATCTGCCATGGCATTATTAATTGCATATCTCTTCCTGTTCACATCTCACCCCAACTCTATGCCCCTCAACACCACCTCACTCTCTCTTGTTCTCAAGACCACAGATGAGGTCGGCCATTCGGCCCAGCTTAGTTCATCCCTCCAGGAAGATCTTAAAATCCCCAACACCGTTTCAGCATCTGATTCTTCAAAAGATTCCAAGGTATACCCCTACACTACGTTCCCTGGAAGTCTATTCCATGCATTGAGCACATTGTTAGGAATTCCAAACAATCAGTCTGAAATTTACCTTTTACTAGTTTGAATCCATGTCTCTTATCCTACTGTTAATTTTAATGTAAAGAAAAAAGTAGTATTCCAGATTTATCTTTTCTTTTCCCTTAACTGTCTTATGCACCTCAAGATTACCTCACACGCCTCCATTCCAGGCTGAAAGACCAGTAACTCAGACCCTTGACACTAGGAATTAACCTTGTGGCTCTTCTCTGCATACTGCTCAACCCCAAGGTATGCTTCTTCAGTCACACATGACCCATTATCAAGACTGCTTTCTTTTTTCACATCCCTTGGCTACAAAGCTGTAACTCAAGCCTTTATCACCTCGAGACTCGACTTAACCTCCGCATACCAAAACTCGCCTAGAATAAGCCCCCATTGTCACCTGGACTCTACACCTGACCGCCCGTGCCTCATAAATTGACATTACCACCCCACCCCCCAAAAAAAACTGGTCTTCAACTCCCTACATGATTTTTCCTCAAATTATGTCCACCTGGTGTTGAAAGACCAATGTGCTTTGTGCATTGCTCCTCAATCATTCTTCTGCCAACAGCGGCTAAATTCTCATTCCCTGCCCCCTGCACCATTAGTGGCCAGGCTATCTGCCATTTTGCCCCATAGAAGCAGCTTCTCCACAATGTCAGCACACTCCCGCCAAGTCCCTTCTGTGAACACGCCACCCTTCAGTTCTCTTTCTCTTCCCAGCTTGGTGTTTACCATCTGCAAAATGCTCCAAGACATCTTTCTGTATGGAAGAACCCCCCATAGAAACACAAATTGTTGCACATACCTCTGAGGTGTAACCAGCCCATACCTGCTGGCCTCACTAACTCGGAGAGACTGCAAGGATCTGTAGCTGCCCGGGTTTTGATTCATTTTGCTGAGCTGAACTGAAAAACAAAGATTTTGATGCTGCTGATTCACGAGTAAACATTAACAAAAACAGACACTTCCTGCAGACATTTCTATCCCACTGCTTCCAACAACCCTTCCTGTCTGTGTGAAAGATCATTCCAATTCAACCAAGGCTTTGTACCGAATCTCTTCCCAAGCCGGCTCCTCCCGCAAACTCCAGCTTGGATTTGGCGCCTAAAGCGACTCAATAACGGTCGGCGTGATGACGTCACTCGCACGCACCGCGACGCCAGGCGGAGTGACGTAATCAACCCGCCAGCGCGAGACATTTCCGATGGTGACGTCAGCCGCGGCACCGGGCCTTCCCCTGCTCCAGGAATCGACAGCCCTATCTACACTGGGGAGATGGCGCCTTTAATGTGGAAAAATAAACCCAGGGCGCTTCACAGAAGCCACACACTGGACAAGGATGGAGATTCCAAGAAAGAAGAAAGAAAGACTTGCATTTCTATAGCACCTTTCACGACCACCGTACATCCCAAAGGGCCTTACAGCCAATGAAGTACTTTTGAAGTGTAGTCACTGTTATAATGTGGGAAACGCAGCAGCCAATCTGCACACAGCAAGCTCCCACAAACAGCAATGCGATAATGGCTAGATAATCAGTTTTTGTTTTGATGGTTGAGGGATATTGGCCAGGACACCGGGGAGAACTCCCCTGCTTTTCTTCGAAATAGTGAAGGGGAGGAAGCAACAGCTTGGTCAAATTGGTGGCTCTCAAAGAGGGTGTGATAGGAGGAGAGGGGTTTGGAGACAGCTGAAGGCATGGTCTCCAAGTGTGGGGTGAAAGGGGATGCGGACAAAAGCCAGAATCGGAGGAACAAAGAGAGAGCATAGCCATGAAGGGATTTAAACATGAGGATGAGAATTTTAAATTGGTGGTGTTGGGGGCCAGAGTTGATGTAGGTCAGCAAGTAGAGGAGTGATGGGCGAGAGTGACTTGGTGCGGGATAGGAGACAGCAGCAGAGTTTTACATCAGCTCAAATATCCGGAGGGTGGGGGATGAGAGTCCAGGGCTAGGAGAACATTGGAATAGTCGAGTCTAGAGGTAACAACAGCATGAATAAGTGTTTCAGCAGCTGATGGGCTGAAGCAGGGTGGTGACAGGCGATGTTACGGAAGTGGAAATAGGCGGCCTTGGTGATGGAGAGGATATGAGCTCAGAGGTTCATCTCAGGGTCAAATAGGACACCAAGGATGCTAACAGTCTGATTCAACCCGAGACAGTGACATGGGAGGGGAATAGAATTGGTGGCAAGGGGACAGAGTTTGTGGTAAAGGCTTCTGTCTTTCCAGTGCTAAGCTGGAGGAAATTGCATCCCATCCCAGAGTGGATGTCAGACAAGCAGTCTGACAACAGTGCAGAGAGCTGGATCTTGTCAATGTACAGGTGGAAGCTGATCCTGTGTTTGTAGATGGTGTTGCCAAGGGACACCATGTAGCTGAGGAAGAAGAGGAGGCCAAAGCTAGTATCTTGGGTGACTCCAGAGGTAATGGTGCAGTGGCGGAAAGAGAAGCCTTTGCTGGATATGCTCCAGCTACAATTGCAGAGGTAAGAGTGGGACCAAACAGGGTCAATCCCACTCAGCTGGACAACAGAGGTGGGAGATGATGTGGTCGACCATGTCAAAGGCTGTAGAGAAGTCAAAAGGGAGAAGGAGGGAGAATGCACCATGGACACTGTCACAGAGGATGTCATTTGCCACTTTGATTAGGTTTCAGTACTGTAGTAGGGGTGGAAAACTAATTGGAGAGATTCAAACATGAAGTTGCATGAATGATGGGCATGGATTTGGGAGGTGACAATGCGTTTGTGGAGTTTAGAGAGAAGAGTGAGATTGGAAATGGGGCGGCAGTTCTAAGGACATGAGTCAAGCTCCCCTTAATATCTTGAAAACTTCGATCAAATTACCCCATAACCTTCTAAATTCCAGGGAATGCAACCCTAGTTTGTGTAATCTCTCCTCGTAATTTAACCCTTGGAGTCTGGGTATCATTCTGGTAAACGTATGCTGCACTCCCAAGGCCAATATTTCCTTCCTGAGGTCTGGTGCCTAGAACTGCTCACAGTACACCAGGGGTGATATAACTAAGTCTTTGTATAACTGCAGCTAACTTCTACCCCCTTGTATTCTAGTCCTCTAGATATAAAAGCCAGCATTTCGTGAAAGATCATCAACCTGAAATGTTTCTCTCTCCACAGATGCTGCCTGACCTGCTGGGTATTTCCAGCATTTTCTGTTTTTATTTCAGCGTTCCATTTGCCTTTTTGATTATTTTCTGTGCCTGTCCATGACATTTTAATGATCTTTATACATGGACCCCTAAATCTCTTTGGACCTTCACTGTTTCTAACTTCAGCATTTAGAGAGTACTCTGATCTATCCTTTTTAGGTCCAAAGTGGATGACCTCACACTTGCCTATATTGAACTCCATTTGCCACAGTTTTGTCCATTCACTTAATCTATTGATATCTCTTTGAACCATAGGTCCAAATTCACCTGTTCCTCCCGAGCCTGCTACACTCACTACACGACATGTCTCAAATTACTCATTTACTGGATCCCAAAATACTATTTTCTGAAAGATATCTAATTTGAATGAATTGATACTAACTGCTTCCAGTGTCTCCCTGGGATGTTCCATAGATTGTCCACTCTCACTGAAATATTGTTTCCACAGATTAGTTTTGAATTTCCCCTCTTCAAGCACAGGCTGTGTCCTCTGGTTCTCCTGTTCTGGACAGGGTGAAGCAGCTTGTCATAGTCGATATTATCTAATCCCTTTAGAATCCTAAACAGCAGCATTCATGTCACCTCTCCACCTCTTTTCCGCTGGGAACATGGCCCAATTTACACAATCGCTCCTCATAATCCAATCCCTCCATCCCCTCAATCATCCTGGTGGCTCTTTTCTGCATCCTTTCAGTAGCTGCAATACCCTGTTTGCATTGTGGCAGGCAGAACTGTACACAGTATTTGAAGTGCGGCTGTCCCACTGATTTATAAAGTGTCGGGATTACCTCACTATTTCGGCTCAATATTGACCTCTTAATACATCCCAACATCTGATCTGCTTCACTCACTGCCACCGAGCTGCGATTGCTTCAATTTGTTGTCAATCAGAACCCCCAGATCTTTCTCATTTTCCATTCACATTATTTTCTTTTCATTGAAGTAATCGTCCCTTCCTGGATTTTTTTTCCCCCATGTGAAGCACTTTGCATTTCCCTACATTGAATTTCATCTGCCACATGTCCACCCAATTCCCAAGTACATCAAATCCTCCTGTAGCTTATCCTGTTTAGTTTGGCATCATCTGAAAATTTAGCTATTGTGCTTGTGACTCCTAGCTCCAGATCATTTTTGAAGATATTAAACAAAACAGAGCCCTGTGGAACCCCACTGGTAACATTCCACAGAATCCACACAGTGCAGATAGAGGCCATTTCGGCCCATCGAGCCTGCACCGACACATATCCCACCCTATCCCCGTAACCCCACGTATTTAATCCCCTAACACTAAGGGTCAAATTTATCACAGCCAAATCAACCTAACCCGCACAACATTCTCCCAGGCTGATGACACTCCCTGTACCACTATCAGTCAACCAATTACATATCCATTGTAAAATATTTCCACTGATTTTTGCTTTCTTTATTTTCAGTACCAGCCTTTCCAGAGGAACTGTATCAAAGGCCTTGCTGAGATCCAAGTACACCACATCCACTGCCTTATCCACAGTCAAGAGAAAACTAGTAAGTTAGACTGACAAGATCTCTTTATCTGTAGTGTTTTGCTTTTTGTTTGACCTTTCTATTCTTGCTTTCTGTCGGCATCTCACTTCCTATTTTTCTGTCTCACACACACAGTATCTCAAATCGTGTCTGACTAACTTGATTGAGTTCTTTGATGAAGTAATGAAGAGGGTGGATGAGGGTAGTACGGTAGTTGTGTATATGGACTTTCAAAAGGTGTTTGATAAAGTACCACATAATAGACTAGTTAGCAAAATTGAAGCCCATGGGATTATAGGGGCAGTAGCTGTGTGGATACGAAATTGGCTAAAGGACAGAAAGTAGAGAGTAGTGGTGAACCATTGTTTTTCAGATTGGAAGGAAATGTGCAGTGGTGTTCCCCAGGGGTTGGTGTTGGGACCACTGCTCTTTTTGATGTATAGTAATGACCTGGACTTGGGTATTTGCAGATGCCATGAAACTCAGAATTGTCGTAAATAGTGAGGATAGTAACAAACTTCAGGAGGACATAGACAGACTGGTGAAATGGGCAGACACATGGCAGAAATGTGAAGTGATTAATTTTGTTAGGAAGAATGAGAGACAATATAAACCTAAATGGTACAATTTTAAAGGAGGTGCAGGAACAGAGACACCTGGGGGTGTACGTACACAAGTCTTTGAAGACTTCGAGTACAAAAGCAAGGAAGTTATGCTAAAAAGACTTGCATTTATACAATGCCTTTCACGACCACCGGACATCCCAAAGCACATTGCAGCCAATTAAGTACTTTTTGAAGTGTAGTCACTGTTAAAATGTAGGAAACGCGGCAGCCAATTTGCACACAGCAAGCTCCCACAAACAGCAATGTGATAATGACCAGATAATCTGTTTTCGTGATATTGATTGAGGAATAAATATTAGCCAGGACACCGGGGATAGCTCCCCTGTTCTTCAAAATAGTGCCATAGGATCTTTTACATCCACCTGAGAGCGCAGACAGGGCCTCAGTTTAAAGATGGCACCTCCGACAGTGCAGCGGAGGGTTCCCTCAGTACTGCACTGGAATGTCAGCCTAGATTTTTGAGCTCAAGGGGTCGATTTTAACTCGGGTGCGGGGAATTGGCGGGTTCCCCGAATTTAGTGATTCCCACACGATTCTAAATGGGTCTGTGAGATTGAAGCAATTTTAACTCAATTGGCCAATTGATTTCCAGCGTGTGGGAAGCCTTGGCAATTGAGTATTTCCAGTCAAAAAGTCGCAGAATATGATGTCATCGTTGCTGCTGCTTTTAAGGTCCACAGCAAGTCTTGCTTCCTCTGCAGGCTCCCAAACTTCACCATTAAGATGGCACAGGAGCCTGCAGGAGCAACGGCCAGCGGGAGGGCCAGATCTGCCCCCAAATTTGATGAGGCTTCACTCCAGGCATTACTGGATGGTGCTAGGGCCCACAGGGAGGTCCTGTTCCCTTCTTCAGGGAGGAAGAGGCCTCCCAGCCAGACCAAGGCTGTGTGGCTACAGGTGGCAGGTCAAGTCAACTCCTTGGGGCTCACGTGGAAGAACGTGGTTGCAGTGCAGGAAAAGATTCCATGACCACCTTTGCACTGGAAAAGTAAGTACTGTATGAAGTTTCCATCACCCTCAATCTGATCCCCATTGCCTTTCCTCACCAGCACTCAGCTTTAGCAATTTCTTCCTGCACATCCCACTAGACACTCACATCCATGCACCATTACCCATTCCCTCTCTATGCTCACATTCACAGAACTATTCCACCATGCAGCCCTCACACTCCCTCTCACTCTGATGCTTTGAACACAACTGACTACACGCAGGGAGGGCCCCTGGTCTTGCAACCTCACTCCCTCTTTGTCTCCTTCTAAGTATCTATGCTATGCAATCTCTGCACTCACTCCTTCATTCTCACTCAACCTCCACTTGTCTCCCTCATTGCAGGAAAAGAGAGCTCACAACAGGAGAGAGCGAGCCAGGACAGGAGGAGGGCCGCCCTCAGTAGCCCAGCTCACCCCCTGGCAGGAAGGCATCCTGGAGATTGTCGGGGCTGACCGAGATGTGGAAGTTGGGGAAGGACAGACAGGAGCATCCCCGCAAGCTGGTGACAGAATAGTTTTCCATCTCTCTCATTGGCATTGCATGAGTCGCTGATAATGATGCTGAAGCTACATCATATGGACTTACCATCTGCAAAATGCAATGTGCATGTAACCTTCGAGAAACCCCGTCCCCAGTGTGCTGGAGGAAGAGCCTGAGATGCCAGACTCCTCAGAGGAATCTGCAACCTCTGAGGGCGCAGCGTCAGCAGAAATAAGCGCACCCAGCACCAGCACAGACACTCACACCTCGGTGGGACCTTCGGGACATAGAGTAGTGTTGTCACCTGGTGTATTACAGCTCACAAGTGAGCATCAGCAGATTGTGGAGACAGGGACAGCAGTCTCGTTGGAGGGCGCAGGACTCTACCAGCTCAGCTCAGCTGCATGTCAACCCTCTGCCTCTGGGTCCATCCGTAAGATCAGAGGTGATGGAACTCCATGCATAGATGCAGGAGTCTCTGGCAGGTTTTGTCTCCAGGGTCGCTGCGAGTGTGGAGCGAATGGAGGAGTCCATAGCGAACATGAGCAGAGCCTTTGTGGAGCCAGTGGCGCATGAACGCATCAACACGGAAAGGATGGCTACCTACGTGGAAATGATTGCTGCCTCCATGGTAAGGCTGGCTACGGTAGAGGAGAGGAGGGCTACGGCCATGGAGGAGGTTAGTCGCCAGGGTATGGAAAACACGGTGAGTGTTCAGAATAGAATGACATCTCTTGAGGAGTGATGGGCATCTATTGAACAGAGAAACCAGACCTTCATGGAAGTCCTTCTGAGTAGGACTGCCATTGTAGATACGGGTCCCCATGGCCCCCCTGATGTGCAGCAAGCTGCTCTCAAGCCACTTGCAGGCACTGAGGGGGACCTGACCCATGAGAGGGAGGTTGGTGGCAGACCTCAAGGAAGTGGGGGCTCTTCTCCAAGCGCTCACACTTCCATGCCACTGCAGAGCCCTCAGTCAGAGCCCCGCCGGAGTACACACCCAACGGAGATAGAGGTCTCAACCCCTGCACAGCCGCAGGAGCAGCAGACTGCTGGCGAGCCCTCACAGGCTCGCCAACCCAGAGGACGCCCGCCAAAGGTGTCGAGACAGGAGCAGCAGGAAAGTGAGCAAGGGGCCTCCACATCTGCTGAAGCCACAGGGGAACCACTACGTAGGAGCACGCGTAAGAGGAAAATAAAGCACAAATAGTCACAAGGGTAGTCACTTGGGTGAAATGCTGTGTATTTTGTAAAAATGCCATCAGTTGTTTGTTTTTCATAAAAATTCTGATGGCAACTTCTGCAGTTGTGGCATGTGTCATTTTGCGAATGGGGCTGGAAGTCCTCTAATGCCAAGAGGGGAAGGAAAAAAAGGCCTCCCATGCTTCTGGTAGATGCCTCAGTTGAGGAAGCGCTGAGTGAGGGTGGCGAGAGGGGTCTCGCAGGAGGTCACACTGGAGAATTGGCTAGTAGTCAGTGGCAGCCTCCTGTGCAAATGTAACCCAATACTAAAATCTCTTTTGAGGAGGGGGAAATGGAGAGAAAGCCCTTGGTCCAGAGTGAGGATAAAATTAACGAGCCAATGCCTTTCTCTCTGCTATTGAGCTACTCTGTTGCCTCGCCCACTCTTGGTTCATGAACCAGAATGGCAGTGCATTCACCAACTATTTACAATCTATATTAATGACTTGGATGAAGGGACAGAGTGTAATGCAGCCAAATTTGCCGATGATAACAAAGATAGGTGGGAAAGCAAGTTGTGAAGAGGACACAAAGAATCTGCAAAGGGATATAGACAGGCTAAGTGAGTGGGAAACATTTGTCAGATGGAGTTTAATATGGGAAAGTGTGAGGTTATCCACTTTGGTAAGAAAAATAAAAAAGCAAATTATTATTTAAATGGCGAAAGATTACAGTATGCTGCAGTACAGACAGACCTGGGGGTCCTTGTGCATGAAACACAAAAAGTTAACATGCAGGTACAGCAAGTAATCAGGAAGGCAAGGGGGTTGAGTATAAAAGCAGGGAAGTCCTGCGACAACTGTACAGGATAATGGTGAGACCACACCTGCGTACAGTTTTGGTCTCCTTATTTAAGGTGGGATATACTTGCATTAATTAGAGACAGTTCAGAGAAGGTTCACGAGGTTGATTCCTGAGGTGAAGGGGTTGACTTATGAAGAAAGGTTGAGCAGGTTGGGCCTATACTTATTGGAGTTTAATGAGAGGTGATCTTATTGAAACATAAGATACTGAGGGGGCTCGACAAGGTAGATGCAGAGAGGATGTTTCCCCTCATGGGGGAATCTAGAACCAGGTGGCATAGTTTCAGAATAAGGGATCACCCATTTAATGATGAGGAATTTTGTCTCTCAGAGGGTCATAAATCTGTGGAATTCTCTGCCCCAGAGCACTGTGGAGTCATTGAATATATTTAAGGTGGAGATAGACAGATTTTTGAACAATAAAGGGGTGATGGGTTATGGGGAGCGAGCAGGGAAATGGAGCTGAGCCCAAGATCAGATCAACCATGATCTCATTAAATGGCGGAGCAGGCTCGAGGGGCCAAATAGCCTACTCCTGCTCCTATTTCTTATGTTCTTATGTTCATACTATGCCCTATTGCATTAACAGAGACATGACTCAAACAAGGCCAAGAATGGGTTCTTAAAATAATAAGAGATAACATAATGGCAGTAGAAAAGGGGGACAAAACTAACATTAAGATAGAAATAGAATCCATTTGGATTGAGATAAAGGATAAGAAGGCATTGATCACGCTAATAGGGGGATTCTACAGACCACCTAATAGTGCAAGGGAAATGGAGGAAGAAATATATAAGCAAATCTATGAATTGAGTAAAAGACATAGAATAATAATCATGGAAGACTTCAACGACACCCAAATAAACTGGGAAGAAGAGGTAGTGAATGGAGAAAAAGGAATGGAGTTTTTACAGTGTTCAGGACTCCTTTGTTACCCAGTACGTAAAGAAAGAAAGACTTGCATTTCTACAGCGCCTTTAACAACCTCAGGACATCCCAAAGCACTTTACAGCCAATGAAGTACTTTTTGAAGTGTAGTCAATGTTGTAATGTAGGAAACGCGGCAGCTAATTTGCGCAAAGCAAGCTTCCACAAACAGCAGTGTGATAATGGTCAGATAATCTGTTTTAGTGATGTTGATTGAGTGATAAATATTGGCCCCAGGACACTGGGAATAACTCCCCTGCTATTCTTCAAAATAGTGTCATGGGATCTTTTACGTTCACCTGAGAGAGTAGACGGGGCCTCGGTTTAAGACTGTGTCGCTGTGCAATTGAAAGACCATTAACATACAATATGCAGCATTGTCTACACACCCACTCTGTTGTATCCGTGTGTTAATAGAGACACGGAAGGCAGGAGTAGGTTTCACAGGTGTTTACTGAACAAAGTCTGGAGGTGAACTAACAGATACAAGACAATATACAGGCTTATATAGCCCGAGTGGCCATTACCGGCATTACAGTACACAGGGGTCTCTTAAAGGCACATACACTACAATTCCTCCCCTTTTAGGCAACCAGTACATAATATTTTAAGTAATCATTAATTAACATGTTACAAGAACAATAATCTACACATTGCTGCAGTTAATCAATTATAAGTCAGTCTTTCTGGAGGCTTCCTGACTCGGTCCGGATAACGCCTCGGTGGTGTAGTAGTTTCTGGTGGTGTAGTAGGTTCTTTTGGCAAGGCTGATTCGGCTTGAATGCCAGTGTCGGGTTCATCTGGTTCCAGTATCACCGGATCGGAGGTAGATACTATGGGTATCTCTACTTCATCATTAGGCGTATAGAGTTGTGGTGTAGGTTGTCCCTTTTCGGATGACTCTATGATCTGGTCAGCATGGCGCCTTATTATGCTTTCTCCAATGTCCACGGTATACATCAGCGGTCCTAGTCGTGTGCAAATAGTTCCAGGCTGCCATTTCTCGGTACGGTAGTCCCGGGCCAAAACTTGTTGACCTATCTGGAAGGTTCTAGTTGGCCTTTCATTCATGCCTTGAAATTGACGGTTCTCCACGTCCCTTCTGGTGTTTGGCTTGATCAAATCCAGCCGGCATCTTAGGCTTCTATTGAAGAACATCATGGCGGGAGTTTGGTTTGTAACCACATGTGTTGCATTCCTGTATGCAAACAAGAAGTTATCTACCTTATGCTGAAGTTTTATGTCTTCATTACCCATGGCCTTTATGGCCTTCTTGAAGGTCTGGACAAACCTTTCAGCCAATCCATTGGTGGCGGGATGGTATGGGGCGGACGTGTAGTGCTTAACCCCATTGTTTTTTAAGAACTTCCTGAATTCTTCGGACACAAATTGCGGTCCATTATCAGAACAGATCTGTTCAGGCAGCCCATTCCTGGCAAATATGGTCCTTAATACTGTGATGGTTTTTTCCGTGGTGGTGGAGGACATCTTTATTACCTCCAACCACTTGGAGTGTGCATCAACCGGGATTAAGAACATTGAGTCCATAAATGGACCAGCAAAGTCGATGTGTACCCTTTGCCATGGAGATGAGGGCCACTCCCATGGATGTAGAGGGGCTTGTGGTGGGGCGTTTTGGACCTTCTGGCATCCTAGGCAGCTCTTGGTCATTTCTTCGATGTCTCCATCAATACCTGGCCACCACACAAATGCTCTGGCTAGGTTCTTCATTTTCACTCCACCCAGATGCCCCTCGTGAAGCTCCTTTAGCACTTTATCCTGGAGTTTGGGTGGAATCACCACTCTGGATCCACACATCAAGGTTCCTCGGCACACTGACAGCTGTTCTCTTCTTTGCGAGAATGCTGGCAACAGTGGTTCGCCATGTGCTGGCCATCCCTTCACCGTTAAATCGTAGACTCGTGAGAGAGTCGGGTCATTTCTCGTTTCCTTTTCAATGGCAGAATTTGTTACTGGTAGACATTCCACTATGGTTGAGTGGAACATCTCCACTGGGTCTACTGTAGGTGCCTCTTCTACCGTTGGCAACGGTAGGCGCGATAAACCGTCAGCATTCCCATGCTGTTTTGATCCTTTGTATTCTATGTCATATTGGTGTGCCCCCAGGAAAAGGGACCACCTCTGTAGCCTTTGTGCTGTCATAATGGGAACACCCTTTTTAGGGTTGAATATGGAGACGAGGGGTTGATGGTCAGTCAACAAGGTAAATTTTTGTCCGTGTAGGTAATGGTTGAATTTCTTCACTCCCCATACCAGGCTGAGTGCTTCCCTGTCGATCTGGGCATAGTTACACTCAGCTGAGTTCAATGAGCGTGACGCAAAAGCTATCGGCCGTTCTGAGCCATCAGGGAATCTATGTGATAATACCGCTCCTACGCCATAAGGGGATGCATCGCACGCCAGTCTGATTGGCAGTGATGGGTTGTAATGAGCCAAAACTTCCTTGGACGTGATCAAGCCTTTACATTTATGGAAGGCACGTTTACAGTCCTCGCTCCATTCCCAAATTACTCCCGTTTGTAGCAGTTCGTTAAGAGGGTGCAGAACAGTTGACAAGTTCGGTAAAAATTTATGATAGTAATTTATCAATCCCAGGAACGACCTTAATTGTGAGACATTTTCAGGTGCTGGTGCTTTTATGACCGCTTCAATTTTCTCAGGGGACTTATGCAACCCTTCTTCATTAATTATGTGGCCACAATATGATATTTGTTTCTGGAAAAATTCGCACTTGGGGCGGTTTGCTCGTAGGCCTCGTTCTCTCAGCCTAGTGAGTACCTTCTCCAAATTGGCAAGGTGTTCATTGTCGTTTTCTCCTGTTACAAGGATGTCGTCTAGGTAGCATTGAGTCCCAGGAATCCCTTGTAGGACTTGTTCCATAACTCTTTGCCAGATAGCTGGAGCTGATGCTATTCCGAAAACCAGTCGATTGTACTGGTACAGGCCTTTGTGTGTGTTTATTGTGAGATACTTTTTAGAGGCCTCCTCAACCCCCATCTGTAGATATGCCTGTGCCAAGTCAATTTTTGTGAAACGTTTCCCTCCGGATAGTGAGGCGAAAATATCTTCTATCCTTGGAAGAGGATACTGTCCCGTGTGAAGGACTGGGTTTACAGTCACCTTGAAGTCCCCACAGATGCGAATTTTTCTCTGTTCTTCAGATTTATCATTATTTAACGTTTTCTTCATGACCGGGACGATGGGTGTTGCCCACTCGCTCCAATCTATCTTGGATAACACGCCTGTCTTTTCCAAATTCTCCAGCTCTGCCTCGACTGCTGGACGAATTGCGTATGGCACCGGCCTTGCCTTAAAAAACTTGGGAATTGCCACATCTTCCACCTTTATTGAGGCGGTGACGCCTTTCAAGGTTCCTAGTTCCTGTTGGAACACTTCTTTGGCGTTGGCCAAGATGTCTTTTAATCGTTCAGGTATGATGTCGTCATCATTTTTTTTCTTACTGGTCACCGTCAGTGCCTGAATGGAGTGCCAGTCCAAACGTATCTTCCTGATCCATTCACGTCCCAACAGCGGTGGACCACCATCTTGCAGAACGTATAAATACAACTTCTGTATTTCCTTGCCGTTGTATACAACAGGCACCTTTATTTTCCCTTTGGGGTATACTTTCTGCCCCGTATATGTTTTCAAGATAATGGATGTGTCTTTCAAAGGTATATGCGGAAATAGCCGCTCGTAATCCCGTCTACTTATGACGGTCAGAGCTGATCCTGTATCTAGCTCCATTTTAACTGGGGACCCCGCTATCGTGAGGGTAACCCAAATGGTCTGGTAATCTTCTTTGGCAATTACATTATGTAATTTGAGAGAGCTTAGTCTCTTGTTTCCGGAGTCGCTATCGCTCTTCTGGTCTTCGGAGCTACTGTCCGTCATCATTTGTACCTTTCTGTACTTTTCTTTATTGATTTTTTTTCTGTCAGTGGATTTTTTTTTTCCAGATCGGTATACACGTGTAATGTGTCCCATCTTTCCGCATTGCCTGCATGCTTTGTCCTTGAACCAGCAGTCCCTCTGGTCATGGGTGGATCTGCCGCAGCGATAACATCTCTCGAAACCCCGTGTCATTTCATGGGTGCCGAAGTCCTGTGGCTTTTGCTGTATCTTTGCAGCTCCTCTTGCTGCTGCTTCGTATGATACAGCCACACTGAAAGCCTTGTCCAGTGTCAAATCTTTCTCAGAAAGTAGCTTTTTTTGTGTTCCTTCACTTAGGAGACCGCAGACGAATTTGTCTCATAGAGAATCTGCCAGTCCTGTCCCGAATTGGCAGTGTAGGGTATCAACAATCTCCTTAAAATTCTTGTCCATCGGTTTGGCTGGAGTGATTAAGTTTCATAACAGCCCGTATGTCCTTGCGCCCATTAGATTTAGAAGTACCGATGCCTTTTTATCATCTTTTATTTCATTCGCTGTGCAATATTTCTCCACTCTTTCTACATATGTGGTCCAATTCTCTATATCGTTATTGAAAGCATTAATATTGCCAGCCTTAGGCATCTTGGAAAAAAAATGGCACCTCCCGCGCGTTCCCGCCGCTGCTGCTGCTGACAATGCTGTTTTCCGCGGTTTTTATTTACAGGTGGAGACTCGTTCCCGCCAGACTCTCTGGGGCTTTTCCCTCCCTCTGCTTGTCCGAACGCCGACCTGCTTTGCAGTGCCGGCCGTCTCCCGAGTGCTCCCCCCCTCTGTCTGTGTTTGCCTCCGCCTTCGCTGCTCGGCCCCGCTGCAGAGCCAGCCGATGGAGCCCCAGCCCGCCGCCCAGGAAGGATTATTGCAGTACCTGCCACCAACTCGGCTAGCTGGTGAAACCACAGTTTTTTTTTTTCTTGCTTTTCTTTGACCATCGTCTGAGGAATCGATCTTCTTGAGGTGCTGCCGAATTGCAGGTAAGTCCGTTTCCACTTCGTCGTCACTGTTGTATCCGTGTGTTAATAGAGACACGGAAGGCAGGAGTAGGTTTCACAGGTGTTTACTGAACAAAGTCTGGAGGTGAACTAACAGATACAAGACAATATACAGGCTTATATAGCCCGAGTGGCCATTACCGGCATTACAGTACACAGGGGGCTCTTAAAGGCACATACACCACACACTCAGACCTACAACCTTCTACGGTCTTGTTACAGGATCTGCCCATATCAAAGGGATAATTAAACTGCTAGTGAGATCAGCTACAATTGAAAAATTACTGAACACCGTTAAATTAATATACAGAGAAATCAACGGCAGCCACATCTGATGAACTCTTCATTAACATGTGGAAAGGGCTTCCTGGTTCATCCAACCTGCTGCCACACCAGCGAGTTCACGCGAGAGAGAGGGAGCAGACACTCATCTTTCCTTAATGTTCATCCCATAACCCAGCTGTAATTTAATATTTTCTGCATATCTATCTATCTATCTATTTTATCTTATCTTATCTATCTATCTTATCTATTGTGGTGATTATTCTTGTTTTATAAGAAGCATTGTAATTGGTTTGCCTGTTTTCCTGCCTTGAGATATATGCTGTAAACTTATTGGTTAGTTGATTCCATGTGACCTGTGGTGGCCATCTTAAATTCAGTTTTCTACAGTTTGGTTGAGACTGGGTGCTCAACATGTACTTGCTGGTTTTTTAAGGTTAATAAAGCCTAGCTTTTGAAAGGCAATCTACTCTTTATTTCATCTATATATATAAACGGATCGATCTGTCTGTCTGTCTGTCAATCTGTCTGTCTGTCTCTCTGTCCTTCGGTGTGCGTCTGTCCGGCTATGCACTCGAAAGTTATAGAGCGTACCTACGCGTGCGTTACGTCAAAAGAAAGCTTACCATTCCAAAATGGTCGTAAGCGTATTTACGTTTCGGCCGGACAAAAATTGCGCCCGCGGTATCCAAAAACGTTCCAAATTCCGCTCATTAGCATCTCATTATCCGCTCATTAGCGATAGAGTGACGTCGAGGTCGACCAATCGTACGCCAGGTTCCTGGCGCGTGCGGGCGGGCCCTCCTAGAGTCGAGTGACGGGACGATTGACCAATCCTACGCTTCAGTGACCTGACGGTCGAAACAATCGGTGCGAGTGTGGGCGGGCCTTATCGTTCTGAACCGAGGTGAGTCGCCGCCATCTTGATTCCAAACTTTTCCTTTCTTTTTCCCGCTTTCTGCGTCTTTAAAAAAAAAAGTTGCTTTTAAAACACATATTGTTTTTAAAAAAAGTTAATTACTTTCTAAATCTTTTATCTAATCTCATTAATTTTCCGACCTTTCCCCATTTTTCCAGGTAGGCCTCGAAGCCTCGGCCTCTCCTCTGCACCCACGCCCGAGCTAGGCACCTCCCGGCCCCAGTCAACAAGCGGCCCCCGATCGCCGCCATCTTTGTGAAGGCTGGAGGGGCGGGGCCTCAGCCGAGCGCCGCTACCCGCCGCCATCTTAGTATAGGCTGGTGCGGCGGTGGCGGCACGGAGCTCCGCGGAGCAGGTGCGCGGCGGCGTCTAACTCTTCCCCCCCCCCCCCCCCCCCAGTCTGTCTCTCTCTCTCTTCCCCGCGCCTCCTGAATGCGCGGGGGAAGAGGCCGGGGCACCGTAAGCCGCTTTCGGAGACTTCAACTCCGTGACAGGTGAGGGTCTTTGTTCACGTTAGGCGGCAGGCGGGTTCCCCGAGGTGCTGATCCCTGGCAGTGTGGGTGTGGGGCTGGAGCCCGGCTCTTACCTTGCCCCGGAGAGCGGGCGGGACGGCGGGGCCTGGAGTAGCAAATCGGGCACCACGGCAGAAGAAAAACTGAGAGCGGCAGAGGGGAACAGACGTCAGAGAGACAGAGAAATAGGGAAGGAGGAGAGGAGAGGGAGAGGGGCAGGAAGGGAGAGGGAAGAGAGAGAGGGTGGGGGAGGAGAGAGAGAGAGGGTGGGGGGAGGAGAGAGAGAGAGGGGTGGGGGGAGGGGAGAGAGAGAGGGTGGGGGAAGGAGAGAGAGGGCGTGGGGGAGGGGAGAGGGGTGTGGGGAGGGGAGAGAGGGTGTGGGGAGGGGAGAGAGGGTGGGGGGAGGGGAGAGAGAGGGTGGGGGGAGGGGAGGGTGGGGGGAGGGGAGGGTAGGGGGAGGGGAGAGAGAGGGTGGGGGGAGGAGAGAGGGTGGGGGGAGGAGAGAGGGGGTGGGGGGAGGAGAGAGAGGGTGGGGGAGGAGAGAGGGTGGGGGGAGGAGAGAGAGGGTGGGGGGAGGAGAGAGAGGGTGGGGGAGGAGAGAGGGTGGGGGGAGGGGAGAGAGAGGGTGGGGGGATGAGAGGGTGGGGGGAGAGGAGAGAGGGTGGGGAGGGGAGAGGAGAGGGTGGGGAGAGGAGAGAGGGTGGGGGAGGGGAGAGGAGAGAGGGTGGGGAGGGGAGAGGAGAGAGGGTGGGGAGGGGAGAGGGAGAGGGGTGGGGGGAGAGGAGAGGGAGGTGGGGGAGGGGGAGAGAGAGAGGAGAGAGAGAGAGGGTGGGGGAGGGGAGAGAGGGGGGAGAGAGAGAGTGGTGGGAGGGGGAGAGAGAGAGAGTGGGGGAGGGAGAGAGGTGAGTGAGTCGGGGAGGGGGAGGAGAGGGGGAGAGAGAGAGTGGGGGGAGGGAGAGAGGAGGAGGGGGAGGGAGGGGGAGAGAGAGGAGGGTGAGGGGGAGAGAGGGGGAGGGGAGAGAGAGAGTGGGGGAGGGGGGAGAGAGAGAGGGTGGGGGGGAGGGAGAGAGAGAGTGGGGGAGGGAGAGAGAGGGTGGGGGGAGGGGAAGAGAGAGGGGGGGGAGGGGAGAGAGGGTGGGGGGAGGAGAGAGAGGGGGGGAGGGGAGGAGAGGGTGGGGGAGGGAGAGAGGAGGGGGAGGGAGAGGGAGGGGAGAGGGAGGTGGGGGCAGGGAGAGAGAGAGTGTGGGGGGAGGGGAGAGAGAGTGGGGGGAGGGGAGGGAGAGGAGGGAGAGGAGAGAGAGTGGGTGGGGAGGGGAGAGAGAGAGGGTGGGGGGAGGGGGAGAGGGAGGGAGGGGGAGGGGGAGGGGTGGAGAGGGGAGGGGAGGGAGGGGGAGAGGGAGGGGGAGGGGGAGAGGGAGGGGGGAGAGAGAGAGGGAGGAGAGGAGGAGGGGAGGGGGAGGGGGAGAGAGGGGGGGGTGGGGAGGAGGGGGAGAGGGGGAGGGGGGAGGAGAGAGGGGGGGAGGGGAGAGAGAGAGGGGGGGCGAGGGGGAGAGAGAGGGTGGGGGAGGGGGAGAGAGAGGGTGGGGGAGGGGGAGAGAGAGGGTGGGGTGAGGAGAGCGGGTGGGAGGGGAGAGAGAGAGGGAGGGGGAGAGAGAGGGAGGGGGGAGAGAGAGAGGGGAGGGGGCGAGGGAGAGGGAGGGGGAGAGAGAGAGAGGAGGGAGGGGGAGGGAGAGAGGGAGGGGGGAGGGAGAGAGGGAGGGGGGAGGGGGAGAGGGTGGGGGAAGGGGAGAGAGAGAGAAAAATTATACCAGAAAAACACACTCAGACCAGAGCAACACCAAATATGCAAAAAACTGGAAAAGCTAGAAATGGCCATAAAAGATAACCAAAACCCGCTAGACTCCATAATAACAGAAAAAGAACTTTTTTGAAAAACCTCAAGGACCTGCGACCAGGAAAAGCTTGCGGGACAGACGGCATACTAAACGAGATGATTAAACACACAGACGACAAAATGAAACTGGCTATCCTAAAACTCTTCAACCTGGTTCTGAGTGTCGGTTATTTCCCTGATATCTGGAACAAAGGACTCATAACGCCCATATACAAAAGTGGGGACAAAACCGACCCAAACAACTGTCGAGGCATCTGTGTAAACAGTAACCTGGGGAAAGTATTCTGTAGCATCATAAGCAAAAGACTTATAAACTTCCTTGAGGAGCACAATGTCTTGAGTAAAAGCCAAATTGGATTCCTGCCAAACTATAGAACATCAGATCATATCTTCACCCTACAGACCCTAATTGACAAACACGTTCACAATAACAAGAGCAAAATCTACGCATGCTTTATAGATTTCCAGAAGGCTTTCGACTCCATCTGGCATGACGGTTTATTCCTGAAACTTATCGAAAGCGGGGTAGGAGGAAAAACATATGATGTAATTAAATCAATGTATACAAACAACAAATGTGCAGTTAAAATTGGAGACAAACAAACAAAATACTTTCCACAGGGACGGGGGGGTGACGCAGGGCTCGGCAATCTCACCGACACTCTTTAATATTTACATAAATGAATTGGCAAAACTACTTGAACAATCTACAGCACCCGGCCTCACCCTATATGAATCCAAGGTTAAATTCCTCCGCTATGCAGACGACCTGGTTCTGCTGTCACCAACTAAGGAGGGTCTACAGCAGAACCTGGACCTGCTAGAGTCGTACTGCCAGACTTGGGCCCTGACAATAAATCCCCAAAAAACCAAAGTCCTTGTGTTTCAGCAAAGATCCAAACATCAGGGACCCAAAATAAATTTCACACGAGGGACAACCAAAATTGAACAAACCACTAACTACACATACTTGGGCTTAAAAATCAGTTCTACGGGAAACTTCAAACTGGCTGTGAATGAACTGAAAGAGAAAGCAAGAGGGGCTTTCTATGCCATCAAAAAATCAATCCAAATAGAAATCCCAATTAGCATTTGGCTCAAAATTTTCAAATCAGTAATTGAACCAATTGCACTCTGTGGCAGTGAGGTATGGGGACCGCTAACACAACAAGAATTCGCAAAATGGGACAAGCACCCAATTGAGATCCTGCATGCAGAATTCTGTAAAAGTATCCTCCGGACTCAAAGGAAAACAGTAAACAATGCATGCAGGGCGGAACTAGGCCAATATCCATTAATAATCACTATCCAAAAAAGAGCCACCAAATTTTGGAATCACCTTCAAATGAGCAACCCCCAATGCTATCACTACAACGCCCTGAAATGCCAAGAGCTGACCATAAAGAAGAATACCCTCAGTCAACTAGTCCTGGGACTCAGCGAAGTAACTACTAACAATACTAACAATAACCAGCCCCAGGACAGTGACAGGGTAACACAAAGAATTCGACCCAACACAATCGTCGCTAAGCAAAAGGAAAAATATCTGACATATTGGGCAGAAACAACAAAAACCCAAAGCAAACTCAATTGCTACTTGGCCCTAAACAGACAATACAACATAGCTGATTACCTGACCATGGTAAAGGATAGCAAACGGAGAAAAACCTTGACAAGGTACAGACTTAGCGAACATAGCCTAGCGATCGAAAAAGGCAGACCAGGCTGCCAAGAGAAGACAGGATATGCTCTCACTGCAGTCAAGGAGTAGTGGAGACAGAGATGCACTTCCTCACAGCCTGTGAAAAATATCAGGGCATCAGGGAGAATTTCTACCAAAAATTCTCACAAATATGCCCTGAATTCAGAAATCTGAATGACAACCAAAAGCTCCCATACCTACTGGGAGAGGAGAGAAGCTGTGTAACACTGGCGGCACACTATGTTACAGCTTGCCATGAACAGAGGGACAACCAGTAAACTAAGAAAAGAGTATATATAAAAAATGCGAATGTATATTTATACACTCAGGGATATACCTGTTTATACAATGTATGAATAGAACTGCGTTTATGTGTTCAACCATAAATGTATTTTGATGCTTTGGCAACATAAGATGTACCTTATCATGCCAATAAAGCAATTTGAATTTGAATTTGAGAGAGGGTGGGGGAGAGAGAGAGGGTGGGGGGAGGGGGAGAGGGTGGGTGGAGGGGGAGGGGTGGGGGAGGGGGAGAGAGAGGGGGGAGAGGGAGGGGAGAGAGAGGGTGGGGGAGGGGAGAGGGTGGGGTGGAGAGAGGGGGGGAGAGGGAGGGGGAGAGAGAGGGTGGGGGGAGGGGGAGAGAGAGAGGGTGGGGGGAGGGGGAGAGGGTGGGTGGAGGGGAGGGGTGGGGAGGGGAGAGAGAGGGGGGAGAGGGAGGGGGAGAGAGGGTGGGGGAGAGGGGGGGATGGGAGAGAGAGGGGTGGGGGGAGGAGGGAGAGGAGAGGGAGGGGGAGAGAGAGAGGGTGGGGTGGGGGGAGAGAGGGTGGGGGGAAGGGGAGAGGGTGGGGGAGAGGGGGAGAGAGAGGGAGGGGGAGAGAGAGGGGGAGAGGGAGGGGGGAGAGAGAGAGGGCGGAGGGAGGGGAGAGAGGGTGGTGGGAGGGGAGAGAGGGTGGGGGGGAGCGAGAGAGGGTGGGGGAGGGGAGCGAGGGAGGGGGAGGGAGGGGAGGGAGAGAGGGTGGGGGGGAGGGGAGCGAGGGAGGGAGA